>NC_143519.1:26066496-26131496 GCF_031878675.1 Megascapheus bottae
TCGGTACCTTCGGTAACTTGATGTACTTGGTTGAGGCTCAATTTATTTCAATGTATGGATCATTAGTACCCACTATAAGAACTAAATTGCATACCGTGCATATAAAGCTTAAGGTAGACACAGTGAGTAATTATGGAGAATTATTTTAAGGCTTAGGCCCCTTTAGAATTTCAAGTTCTTTGCCTGTTTAGGAAAACATGCATGCCCTGCCTTTATTTGCTCCCTGCCTTTATTTGCTTTTTTTTTTTTGTCCAGTCTCTGTCTTGGACTCAGAGCCTGAGCACTGTTCTTGGAGCTCTACCACTTGAGCCACAACAGCACGTCCAGCTTTTCCATATAAGTAATATGGAGGAATCAAATCGGAATCTTTGTACATGCTAGGTGGCAAGCACTCTACCACTAGCCAAGCTCCCTGCTCTTGTTTACCTTTTTACCCTCTTATCTTCATAGCATCAGTGCTATTGAGCTGGAATAGAAAGCAGAGCGTTTGCTGCCCTGTTTATTTCGTACGGGAGGCTGCTGGGGTTCCTCTGTGACTTTGTCTCAAGGATTGTGTGGCTGATAGGACGTGGCACATTTTGAACTGGCTTTAGGAATCATCAGTTCCCTGTGCCTGGAAGCATCAACACTGCTGAAGTGCTGCGCTTGAGTTCTAGTTCTGGTTCTAGCTCAGGTGGTTTTTTCACTCTTTCAGAGTGGCTTCTAGTCACATTAATGGTTGCATGGAACCGTTTTTTTGGAACAGTACTGATAGAAGGTGACTGGGGGAAACATATATAAATGACCTAAAAATAAACTGATTCAAAAAACTCTTAAGTTTTAATCTTAATTTTATTTTACTAAATGACCAGGATACCTTGTATTTACATTCTTCAGAATATACTTCTCCCTCCACCTTTATCCTGAGGCATCTGTGAACAAGGAAGGCCTGAAAATTGCTGCGGAGGGCTCTTCGTGTGCTGTGCTGTTCATTCTTAGCTACCTGTGTGAAGGAGTCTTGGCTATCTAAACAATGCAATGCCCCAGTCAGACAGCAGGGAGCACATGTAGAAGTCTGCATCTAGATTGCATCCAAATGATTTTCCAGGAGAGACAGGCTAAAAGTGTGCATTTCCCAAGGGAATGGGACATTTTCCTCTCATTGGAAAGTTTGTTGTGTTTCATGCGCTTCCTATGTTTGAGAAACCTGAAGGCATACTTTCCAATGAATTAGCAGCTTCCTGAATCCTATGCGGAGCTTTTGTCTCATAAAGTTCTAGGAACGCCTGAGCAGATATTATCCACATGGAATTCTTGGGCATATCATCTGCATTAAAATACTCACCTTATTTCTCAGTAGTCCCAAAGACAAATAAGAAATATATACTTGGTTAAGTGACATAGGAAATAATGGTGCCTCTGGAAGGTGTGAGGTGGACCTCCCTGGCCTGAGGGCTGTGACAGGACTTGCTAAGTGGCCTGCATACGGAGCTGCCTGGCTTGCTGTCACCGTTTCAGCAATTGTCACTGTCAAAATGTAGCACATTCATTATTCAGGTACAAAACTATAATTAAGGACATTGTCCAAGAAAGGGGAGGGGAAGGAGACGGTTGAGGCAGTTGAAAGTGGGATAAAGAACAGTTTTCTTCTAGGTCACTAGTTTCAAACTTCACCCATATTGGTGATGACTGACAGTCATTAATATATGATGGCTGTTTGATGGCCTACATGAGTAGGTGCCCATATCAGAAAAGTCACCATTGTAATTGGCATTAATTGGCACTTCTGTTGGCAGCGTCAGCCGAGGGGCTGAAGATGAATGGGCTATAGCAAGTGAATCTATCCTCTCATCCTGAGAAGTGGGGCTCCCAGGACAGAGATGAAGCACCTGCGCACTGCATCCTGGGAAAGTTGCTGCAGTCCCAGCTACTGGGACTCCTGCACGCAGAGGACATCAGGGCTCACTGCTGTCTGGCACTGTATTTGATAGGCATTGAATCGACTTAAATTCACTTTCCCCAAGATGAACGATAGACCCACGAAAAGTCAAAGGGACCCAAATTTAAGCTAATGAGGGATATTGAATGCCACCATCCATTCCTGCATTATTTCTTGCTAACCCACATTTGGTCAGGGAGCAGAGCCTCTTCTCCACGATTGATTTCAGCTATGCCAACAAAATAGCAACAACTAGCCATGTTCCTTTGGGAAATGCAAAAGCTAAGTCCTTTCAATATCTGCCACAAAACACTGCTGAACATATCACCATGTTGATTTTGGAGAGTTGAAAATTAAAGGTCCTCTCTGTCTGCCTGCCTCTCTCTCTCTCTCTCTCTCTCTCTCTCTCTCTCTCTCTCTCTCTCTCTCTCTCTCTCTCTCTCTCTCTCTCTCTCCTCTCCTCTCTCTCTGTCTCTCTCTCTCTCTGTCTCTCTGTCTCTCTCTGTCTCTCTCTCTGTCTGTCTGTCTGTCTGTCTGTCTCTCTCTGTGTCTTTCTCTGTGTCTGTGTCTGTGTCTCTCTCTCTGTGTGTCTCTCTCTCTGTCTCTCTCTCTCTGTGTCTCTCACTCTCTCTCTCTTCTCGCTCTCTCTCTCTCTCTCACTCTCTCTCTCTCGCTCTCTCTCTCTCTCTCTCTCTCTCTCTCTCTCTCTCTCTCCTCTCTCTTTCTCTCTCTCTCTCTTTCTCTCTCTCTCTGTCTCTCTCTCTCCTCTCTCTCTCTCTCTCTTGATTTAAGGACCTGGTCAAATAATGATTCAGACTGGACTTTTCATCTCAGCATAGACTCATGATTTGTAAGCTGTTTCTGGCAACTATCTTTGCCCTACCAATGCAATTTCTTTTTATTCATTTTAATTTTTGGCACAACTCCCTCGTAATTAGCTTTTAGGTCAAAGTAACAAGTATTTAAGACTGAATTTCTGTGGATATCAACTCCTAGAGGACATTCCGCAGCAGTGGTATCAGACAGCATTTTGTAGTGTTCACCATTTTCACTTATATTTATGTACAAGTAAAGTAAGTGAGGGATTTTTTTTTAAGAATCAAATGTAAGAGAGGTTATCCATTGACCTTTTAAACAGCTCCTGTTTTTCCAGCTTCAGAAAAGCAAGTTGCCTAAAGCACAGCCTACCAAAAATAGAGAATGGCAAAAGAACAGCAAAACTGTAACAATTTTATTTTCTTTATTGTTTAAATATTATTGTGGGTAGGGATGGAAGGGGAAAACTTGGGAGAGAGCTAGCGAAGGAGTGATACTGTCCAAAAGAAATGTATTTTTACCTGACTTATGTAACTATAAAACCTCTGTATATCACCTGTATAGTAACAACACAAAATTTAAGAACTGCTATAACTATGGAATAAATTATTTGCAAAATAAGAACTTTCCCCCCTTAATCAGCCATCATGTGTTACAAAGTTTCCGTTTTCACTCAAATAATTTTTATACAATTTTACATGGTTTAGACCTACTTGTATTTCTTGGATATTTTTATGTTTTTTAAGTTTCTGCTTCAAAAATCTTAGTAATTCTCTGCTTTTAAGTTTTGCAAAATAAATGTGGCAGTTTTACTATAGGTGGCGCTCTTGCATGCATCTTACCATTAGAAAAGTCTATACAGAAAGAGTTTGGCAGGCAAGTTTAATGGAAGCTGCTTAATAGTATACATTATATATCATAAATTCTACTTAATGATTCTGCCCAGATAAAGAGCCATGAGCCCATTCCTCAATGATTGATATGCTTGTTTCAGCCAAATTACCACCATTTGGTATATTATGACTTTTATTAGCAATCCAAGAATTTTAACAAGTGGATCATGGCTCACCCACATTACAGTGTGAGTGAAATCTGGATCTGGCCATTTTCTCCCCAGCAGCAGGAAAGACACCGTTTATATTATAAAAATAAAAATAACAACTTGAAGACATGATTAAAGCAAGGTAGACAGGACCCCGTTCTGATCAGAAAGCACATACACATGGGCGTTCACACTCACTCAATGAGATGTTTACAATCAGTGATTGTCCAGTGATTTTACAAAAGCAATGTGTGATGGGGACATCACACTTTATATATGCTAACATGTATTTTAGGTGAAGGATAGACCCCATGGAAGTTTAAATTTGATGTAGAAATTAAGATAGATAAAAACACAGAAATCTACATGTGTACTGAAGATGGGAAAAAAAGGAAAGGAAGAAGGAAGGAGGGGAGGGAGGAAATAGGTTTCTACATGAAAGCCAGAGTTTAAGGACTTCCTTCAGGACACCTTCCTTCTCCCCGTGTTTGAGCTACCTTTTCCCAAGATCCAATGGTGGCCTCTCTTCTTCCTGAAAGTTCCCATCTAGTTTTTAGCAATTGTATTGTTTTACTTAGTTAAATGTGTTTTGTGGCTTAGCCACACGAATATTCCACTTAGGATGTATATCTAAAAAGATGTTGAGGAAAGGACATTCTTCCTGCTTTGTCAATCTTTTCATAGGCTTTGGAAAAAGTTTGAGATAAATCGATTTCTCTCATCTACACATATAGAACCTTTGCATACTCACAATGAACCAAACTTCTTTCTGTTTGACATTTTTATACTTAGAGACACATATACACACAGAGGTCTTGATTTTTCTAAAACCTTTATGTAACATGTTAAAAATATCTTTGTTGATGATTTAGTGGCATGGGCTTAGATTAGAACTTCAAAGCCACTTGCATACAAAATGCACTTATCCTTCTGTGGTCCCTTTAAAACAGCATTAAAAATGTCATTGCTATGTATTCATTTCTTCATACTTTCTGTTTGTTTGTAAGAAATGATAGCTCTTCACTGGGTTCCTTTTAAGACCTTCATGTTTCCACTTAAAATAACAATTTATATTTCTGTGAAACAAAACTCTCTCTGTACAGAGAGGAAGGTCACTTTTCATCATAATACTGTAATCTTTTAAGAAAATATTTTTATTATCTTTAAGTAGTTGAACAAAGGAGTTGTCATTCAACAAAGCAGTTTATTAATTCAGCGCATCTCCATCAGTGTCACCCCTTCCAACATTCCCCACAATCTTTTAAGAAACAAAACAAGCAGTTGTATGCTCAATCTTGAATGCTGGAGAAACTGCTCCCTTAATAATTGGAAAGCTCTGTCTTATACATTGAGCAATTCTGAAGTTTCCTTTTTTAATTTGTGAACTAGATAACATCTCTTTATTTCTCCCACTGATTGGGACTGCTGAAACATTTTTTGGCTCCAAAAAGTTGCACCCTGTGGAAAAAAGGGGAGAATGCTTATTGTCCTATAAACCAATAAATTTAAGACTTCCTCCTGTCAGCGACTTTCTTTTCCAGTGCAACCCTCTACCTGTGCAAAGATTACCTTGGTCCCTATATTCATGGTGCTAGGAGTCAAATTGAGAAGTTTGCAAATGCTAAGCAAGCACTCTACCACCTGAGCCAGAATCTCAGTCCTTTTCCTGTTACTTTGATTATTGAATAAAGATCTATCATGAATTTTCTGTAGGCTGCCTTCCAACCACAATCCTCCTGTCACTTCCTCCCGAAAAGCTTGGATTAAAGGCACGTGTCTTCTGTCAGCATTCATAAAGCAGGCTAGCTAGTTAGCTGGCAGATAAGCTAAACTCTCAAACTCTTCAGGGTTCTCAATGAATATATATATATATATATGTATATATATGATTACTGAAAACTATTTGAATTAGCTCTTGGACAATAATTTTATTGCTATGTATGCTAGAACCTTAGAATGACTATATATTAATATGGATTATATAGATAATTTATGAAAACTTTCCTCTGAAGATTTCTCTCCTACTATAACAAACACTCTTCATACTTTTCCTATACACATTCTTTAGCAGTCTTTCACCTTAACCGATCTTCATTTTGATCTTTGTATTAGATTAGAGAAGAGATCTACATAGAGATATGTCAGTAAGAACTGAGAAAACTATTCGCAACACTCTATGGGCTATAATTTGGAAATCATTGTTTTAAACCATTACATCTTTGCAAGGTGATCAAACTACATTTTTCCCTCACCACGAGCACAGAATATTTTATTCATCAGAGACTTTCCATTTAGTTTAGTAGCAAAGTGGTTTAACAGAGTTCTTGATTAGTATTAGGACACCCAACTTCTAGTCCTTACTTGGTCAAGAGTGCTATGTCAGCGAAATGTCTCATTGTCTCTTTTTGAAAAAAAAAATGGTGATAATAAACCTTGCCACCTGCCTGCCTCACAGTAATACTGAGAATACTAATGAGAGTCTCTTGAGATATGTTGAAATCTGCAGAAGGAATATGCTATAGAAATATGCAGCATCAAGCCATATTTTAGAACTGAAAAGAGCTCTGAGAAAGTATTTGGGCTAAACCATTTGGTCTGTAGGTGATGAAGTCCAGGTCTAGAAAGATTCACTGGCACATTCAAGGTTATATGAGAGAATGTGCAAGTGGACAAAGAATCCAGCCACCCAGTTTTTCTCCTTCAAAAAAAAAACACTGCCTCGTAGTTAAAAAAATTAAAAGCTGTACTTTCAAAAATGTAGAAGAATTTCAACACAAAGACATAGTAAATGCTTGAGAAGACAGGCCTGTTTAATCTTATTGGAACATCTCATAGTGTATGTAAAGAGACCTTATACTATATCTCCCAAATAGGTGCTGTTTCCTTTTTTTTTCGGGGGGGGTCTGGTCCTAGGGCTTGAACTCAGCCTGGGCACTGTCCCTAAGCTTTTATGCTTAAGGAGTCACAGTGCCACTTCTAGCTTTCTAAGGTTAATAGATGAGTCTTACATGTTTTCCTGCTCATGCTGACTTCTAACTTTGAATCTCAGATCTGAGTCTCATGAGTAGCTTCAATTGCAGGTGTGATCATAGGTGCAGTTTTTATATATTAGTCAAAAATAAATTAAAAATAATAGTTCAGTTAGTTAGTGCCTCAGGAACTGTGGTGATGCTGTTCCTTTCATGTCTGGACCTAAGTCAAGGTGTTGCTCAGGGGTGAGTCAATTTGATAATTGCAATTCAGCAAGGATTTTTCTTGCATCACAGGAGTATTTGGTTTTTGGCAGTTGGATTGATTCTACCTGGGTGAACAACATTCTGAAACATACCCTTGGAGTAGGGGATACTTCAGCAATGGGTAGACGTTGCTCATTAACCCGTTCAAGGGGCTGGAATAAGGACTGTAGCTCTATCTGAAGTCCCTCCATGTGAGGAATTGCCATCCTTAGACCCCTGTCTGTGAGTGGACTTCTTCAATCACTTCCAGTGTTTCCGAGGATAACTTGCCAAGAAGTATCAGCACCTCCCTGGCCCCTTCTGTGCCAATGACAGCCAAGAGCTGACAGACAGCCAAGACTCACTACAACTGTTTACTCATACCCAGGTACAAACACTGGGGCCAGAATTTGCATCACTTGTGTTGATGCTCTTAATTAAGTACTAATTAAATATTGTGGCTGGAAAGTTCCTTTTTTTCCTCTGGTTCAAAAGGCTAGTTTGAAGCAAATATTACATGATCGAAACCAGACTCTTCTGTTCAAATCATCAGGAATTTCCAGATGCTATCATTAAGAGGTCCTTATTCAATACTGGCATATGCGGGTTGTAATGAGTATGTTAACAGAACGTTTGGAAAGAGATCCTGGTTTGGGGTTGTGTCCATTCAGTTTTCATCTATATTTGTCTCTCAATTCAGGGATTCTTTTGAAGGAAGATATAAACTTTATTGATCTGCTGAGAGTGGTATAGACTTCAATCTAAGAAATGTCACATTTTAGTAAATGTGCAATCTACTCTAAGGAAATGACAAGATCTTTCAATTTCATTTTCTTATATTTTATCTCTAATGGGTGATGATGGTCTTTAGCCCTTTATTGGCTTAGCAAAATGTGATTCTCAGCTCAGGTCCAGCTTGGAGTTTCTTTGGCAAGCCCAGTATGGCATTACCTCATGTCATGTACCTTAGGCCACCAAGTCCTGTGTCACTTACCAAAAGTCCCTCTAAATAACGATTTTCTTGATTGGTTTAATAATGTGAACTTCCTGCCAGTTGCTGGGTGCTTGATGCTTCCCTGTAGCTTTTACAACTTGACTGAATTTATTTTCTTCCTCTGTTTGCTTCAGTCATCACTATCCCCACAATGCAGTGTGCATTTAACAACTTAAACATACTTGAGTAAAGACTGCCATGAACCTCTTCTCCCCCCCTCCATCCCTCCCCTTCCACCACGCACTGCAACTTCTATGTGCATTGTCAGGACATTGTCGGCAAGAACATTAAATAGCACCTGGCACCATATCTAAAGTCATCCTTGATTTCCTCATTTCTATGTCTCTTCAGGTAGATATGTATGGACTTTTTAACAGGGGCACTAAGGTGCTTTTACCTTTATTTAGGTCAAATAACAATTACTAATGATGTTAGGAACTCATTTTTACTGGATACTTGTAGATGATGAGGCATTCTCTCAAAGACTTTGCCTGTAGCAATTAATTTGGTTCTCAAAATATAAAAATAGATACTCATCTAGCTAAGTTACTGATGGGTGCAATGTGTCTTTAATATATTTATACAGTTTAAATGGGAGGTGAGCATTAAAAATAATTCAGCAATTAGACTAAGCCTCACACTACACATTTAATATAAATTAGTATTTATGATGGTTTTGTAAACTGATAGGAGTCAGTTATAATTGTCTTATTTCCATATAGATACCATTATCATTTTTTTGCCAGTTCTGGGGTTCAACTAAGGCCTGAGCACTGTCCTTGGGCTTTCTCAAGGCTAGTTTTCTATCACTTGAGCCACAGTGCCACTTCCAGCTTTTTCTATGTATGTGGTAGCGATGAATCAAACCCAGGTCTTCATGCATGCCAGGCAAGCACTCTACCACTAGGCCAAACTTCCGGCCCCTACATTTACTTCTTTTAATGATCCTCAAAAGCTGTTTTGAAATCTATATGTCAGAAGTAAAATTTGCCTAGCTGGTCAGTAAAAAAGTGTTCAGTAATTTTGAACATTTGGTTTATCAAAGATTTAAAATCGGCACTTCAGAGCTTGTGAAACCATTGCTTGTTATGACAAATGTCATTTAGGCCCAGATAAATGAGTCATCTACATTCACATAGCTTGTTAAGTTGAAAAATATTTATCTAGCACTTACTTTAAACCCAACATTGTTCTATTTTATAAATATTAATTGGATCCTAGTAATAACTCTATAAGGTTGGCTAACTGTTACTGTCCCTATTTCACAGATAAGGAAATTGTATTATGGTCAAGGTGAATGGAGCTAGCAGGTGGTAGAGGTAGAACTGGAGTGAGGTAGATGATAGTTAAGTCTTTACTCTGTGCCCTGATGCCATGTTGCCCAGAATAAGTTAGAGTTTCTGTTTTCTGTTCACTTTCTACACTATTGGAAAACCAGTGCCCTTGTGAACAGAGAAGAAATTATCTGGAAGCTGATGTTGAGAAGTAATTTTGCACATTTTAGAAAATTAAAGACATACTATTTCTCAAACAGTTTCCATCTAACTGAAGGCTGTATACATGTTGAAAAAAATACCTCTCAAAAAGTATGTTTATTGTTGTATGGGGCTATCTTATTGTTGATGGCCCTTAACCCAATACCTGCTGATCTTCCATAATGCTAATGTTATATACCCAGTGTTGACATGAGGCTCCCGTTGCATGCATAAATATTACACATACTGAAATTTGATTTGGGCTCATCTTTTAAGTTGAATAAAGAGATCTAAAAATCAATCCTTACAGTTGTGCTTCATTTTCTATGAACAGAGGTCACTATATCAGGGCAAGGATAGTATTAAAGGTAATCTATGATGTCAAGGTAAACGTATTAGGTAAGCATTATTTTAAAATTCTCATTTTAATAGGATGTGTATTTTGTTTATTTTTTACCTTCATGAAATAAAGTTTTTGTGAAATTGAGCATTAATTCCTAAAATTCACATTACATGAATGAATGTGTGTGTGTGTGTGTGTGTGTGTGTGTGTGTGTGTGTGTGTGTGTAATTTTACTTCTCATAGCTATTGGCATTAGAAAAGAGAACTTGAGATCCTCAAGAGCGAGTTCAGTTAGAACAATTACTATGTGACTCTGGACAAGCTGCTTTTTCATCTGTTCAGATGAATCCATGGAGTCATGAAGACTGAATAAACTAATTTTAATCTATTTTGTTAAAACAGATTGATTTGCAAAGTGTTATCCTGCTAGTAAGAGTATGACTAGTTTAGCATCCTGTTGTGAGACAGTATGTGGCAGTAAACCAGGAGCCAGATTAGGATTGAGTCTTTTGATTTCAGGTTATGTCTCTATATTTACCTGTGATCCAGTATAAAGATTGAGGGGTGAGAGTTTAGTTTCTTGTAGAATCAAAGGATTGGACTAGGAGAACTTTAAAGTCCTGGCCAGTTCAGGAATTCAACGATTTATGATGCTCTGTGTCCCATGTGATGCAGTGATTAGGTACAAGGCTGAGATGGCAACTTTTACAAACTGTTCAGGTTTGACTAAGTATGTGACTATAAACAATTTCACCTTTTACAAATTGCAGTTAGAATCACCATACAACTTCATTCATGTTCAGATTTAAAAAAAAACTTGCTTAAAAGAGAATCCTTTAGAAATAAAACTCCAACCCTAAGCCATAGAAACATAAAATAAAAACATCCAATCTATGCAAGCATAGATTTTTTTTCTCTAAAAAATAAACACCTTTAAACTCATTATTTTCCTCTTTAGACAACACTTCTATTTTTTAATCACTAGTTGTTCTAAGACTGAATATTTGTGAATGATATTATATTTTCTTTCATACTTACTTTGATGTTGTATTAATCACCAAGATCATTTTTCTCTTCTAAATAATCTCTCTCTCTCTTTTTTGCCAGTCCTGGCTTGAACTCAGGGCCTGAGCACTGTCCTTGGGCTTTCTCTGCCACCTGAGCCACAGCACCACTTTCGGCCTTTCCTATGTATGTGGTACTGAAGAATCAAACCTGGGTCTTTGCGCATGCTATAGAGGCAAGCACTCCATAACTAGGCCAAACTCCTGGTCTCTTCTATATGATTCTTGATTCTCTTATTTCCTCTTCAGCTCAACCATGGGTATTGTTCTCCACCAACTATCTTTCATTGACTGTTACAGTCATCACCAGCTGGTCTTCCTACTACCTGCTCTTCCTAAACTCAGTAACAGTGCTGCCAAGTGATCTTTATGTCTCTCTCCACCAGCTAGTCAAAGAGATTGGGAAAGAACTCTATGAAATAAAAGGGCGCTGATGAAAACATTTTAAAAGACCATGACTCTGATTGGTAGATATTTGTTTTGATTTCAATATTTTTGGGTTTCCTTAATATTTATTTATCTAGTGGCCATTCAGTTTATACATTCAGTTATTTCATTATTATTATCATTAAGTAAGCAGACAAGGGAGATGTCATTTAACTAAGTGGTGTATGAATATAATACATATTGATCTGTGTCACTCCCTTTGGCTTCCCCCTTCCCTCACATGTCTCAATTTTTGTGATATGTACAATGAATTCTCAACTGTGCCCCGGCTCCTACCTAGAGTCTTAAAGTAGGAAAAACCATCAAAAGTCTCATGCCCAATTTATACCATAGAACTAACCTGGTTTGTAGCTTTCCCATCTTTAATGTAAATTCTAGTGTGTCATGGTTCTCCTACACTTTTGGAAATGCAGATCAAGTTAACATGAGGGTTATTACTTTTTTGCCAGCTATATATTAAATTGTGTCATCGTGTATAGTTACCACCTGTTATTATTGTCTTTGGTTATACTAGGACATAATTCGTTCATGTGAACTTCACGTGTATTCTATTGCTATTTTCAGTGGAGAAATCTTACATTTGTAGATTAGGGAATAATTGGTTTTGTTGCAACATTGAATCATCTCATTAACTTGATAGACTTCTTTATATATTGCTCCAACACATTTAGTAATTTTCCACATACATCTTAAACATTTGTGCATAATTATTCTTAAGCATGTCATATATTTTGATGCAATTGAGACAAGGTTTAATAACTACATAATTCTAAGTTAATATTCTTAATATTCTGCCTTCATGATATTTCTTTATCTGAACATTCATAAGCTCAATTGTTAGTTCAAATACACATGAGTCTTTGCTTTTATATCAAAAGTTCATTGATTTATGTTTTTTCCTTTTCTCTAGAGAAAATTATAGTTGTTGAACAATAAAATAAAAATTTGAATGTTAGGTTTCTCTGTAGTGAGTCTATTTTTCCTTTTGGCACCACCAAAGACTGTGTGATCATACCTATATGAATTTTCTAGATGCAGGACTTAACATTTAACCATCTTAATTTTCTCTTTTCTAAGTTTAGTATACTCAGAGGATATGTGTGATGTTTTTCAACAGAGCAAAAATGCCAAACAATGTGACCATTGCTGTAACAGTGAATTTGATCTTTTCCTTCCAATGTTTATCAAATTCCCAGTGGATGTGACTTATAAGCATATATCAGCTCTTTAAAGTTTTTGGTGGATGTTATGTTAGCCTTTTATTTTTTTCTTCCTTGTGGAAATACTGTTCTTGTATGAAGTGAGCTGAACTTTATCATTTGTACATATCCAGTGAAATCACTTTTATAGATGGCACAATCACAATTACACATCATGGTCAGGAAAAAAATGATTTGGGTAAGAAAAATTCTTGAGGAACTTCTCTTCTGAGTGTCAAAACTTGATATTGACCTCTTCCCCAAATATATGCAGTATCATATATAATATTCATATCTAACTATGGTGGCTAGATTAATTCATAAGTAGGAATTTATTGGCCTTAATACAAAAGGGATGATGTTCTTGTACAAAAGCAGGAAAGTTTGGAGACAAACAGATACACATACAACAACACCATCTCAATAGAAGTACAACAAAAGTCATACCTAAAAACTAAGTAATACCAGAATGTCTAGCAAACCACCAGGCGGGGAGAGAAACATAGAACAGACTGTACACCACAGCCCCCTAGAAGAAACATATGCTGCTGATAGCTTCATCTTGGATTTCTATTCTCCACACATGTGAGACAATAAATCTCTATTTTTAAAATGAACACATTAGGTTTCCACAATTATTTAATACCTTTTTGGTTTGGGGAAGAGGAATATTAGCTTTCACCTTGTAAATCCATCCTAAATCTTACCATGGCTTTTAATAGACTGTGACTAACTTGACTCAAGGAGAAAGAAAATGATCAAGGTATTTGTAAATACATCTTTGTCCATTCCTCAAATACTCAATTATTTACCCATCCATCCATCACCCTATCTATCTATCCATCCATCCATCCATTCATCCTTCTATCAACCTAATATTTATTGAGTGTCTTCCATATACTAGGCTGAAGTTGACTTTTCTCTGCATTTAAAAATTGTAGTAGTTTGTGGAATTTGCAATTGCAAGTTTAGTTCACAAAAACAGACAATAGACACATATCCCTTTTAAGCACATTTGCATCATTCTTCACTAATACAAAGACCAGATTACAGTTACAAAGATTGATTTTTACTTTCTTCCATCACATTTAATTTTCCTCAGGGCCTTCAGTATTCTGAGCAAAATCTTGTATTTCCTTCTATTCTGTCATAGATTCTTCCTCCATTTTCTCTCCTAATAGTAACAATAATGTAGTTTATAGTATATACATTTTAGAAAGACAAGATATTGTTTCTAAAATATAGATCAGAGTAATTATGTTATGCCGATACTCATAGATTCATTCATTCAGCAAATATTTCCACTTGAACCATGGATAAGGTCACCTCAGTGACATGGATCATGGAAGTGGCTCAATACCAACTGGGTTATTAATATTTAGTTTCTGGCAAAAGCAAAGCCCTACGTCAGTTTCCCCTTTGGTCATTTGTTTCTTATAACAAAAGTGGAGTCAGCCTTGAACAGCTGCAAGACCTCTTTCGCAGCTGCCTTTCTGCAAATCCAGTTAATGAAGCAAAGGTGAATGCTGTATCTCCCAGGTGTTTTCTGGCCTCAAAATCACCTTCTCTGCTCTCTTCAGTATCCTTTGACTCACTTGCTATAAAGAAAGCCCCTTGTATTCCTACCCAATGGAGCATAGCAGAGTCTCCTCGTCCTCTCCTCTCTGGTCTGATGTACCTGGGAGACAAAGGAGTTCCTTCTGCTGTCCAAGGACCTATTTTTTCCCAGATATGTCCTGGGAAACAGGAATGAGAATCTTCAGGCAAAGGTTTGGGATATTTTATTTTTATCACCAATACCAGTTGATTTCTATAATCAGGTGCCTTGTGAGGTTTACATTTCCTTCCAGACAAACCAAAAATAGTCAAAATGACAATGTGACATGGGAAAAAAATCTAGAGATTCTGCATGTTAATTTTGGTTTGCTGATAATCCAGGACAAACTCTTTAGTTTTTATATGTCTTATATGTAAAGTGAGGATGTTAAAACAGATTTATTCACTTCTTTATTCATTTATCAGACATCTACTGATGACCCACTATGTGTTATGTCTATGGAGTCTTTCTAATGACCTCCTCTAGCATGGGATGGAAGAATAGAACATATAATTGCCTTATCACCTTGTTATTTTCTTTTCTCAAGAAAAATATTCAGGAAATGGGGACAAAAAGATGAGCAGGGATATCAATGTGCAAGAAGTAATGCACCTACTACCTGACAAATGTAACTGTAACCCCTCTATGCATTATCCAGACAATAAAAAAGAAAAATCTTCGATTTCTAGTTCTGTTGGAGAGCTGTAATATAACGTTCCAAAGTCTGTTCTATTGAAACACATAGAATTATGATCAATTTATACTGGCCATACTTTTGAGACATTCGGTTAATGTGAGAGAAATGAATTTGAGATGAATTCAATTTAACAATAATTATTAAGTTAATAATTTAATCGTCAATTAAATGATTGAAGGTTGAAAAGTACTTGCTGTGAGAAAGTGTAACTTTTCCTGTACTATCTTTGGATAGAGATTTTGAACTCACAACTCATGCAAGTTGTGAATAGCAGTGGTTCTAGGTGTCTCATTATCACAGAGCTCTAGGAGGAAAAGTTCAGATCAAAATGGAGATTTGTTGGGAGGCGCCAGAATCAACCTTGAGAAGCTCATTGTCTTTCATTAGAGTGTTGGCTTACTCTTCAGGCTGGTTAGCCAAATACTTTCATTTCATTTGATCAAGACTAAGAAAAGAAAAAATTGAACAACTGAAAAAGGTGGTAAAGGATAAAGGTGGAACACAATCAAATTTTATGGTATCTTTTGAAAGCACAAATCTATTATCTGAAATAAAATAGAAATGGACTGGATTAACTCAGAACGTCTTGGGTCTAAGATCCTTACTCAGAGCCCAACAGAGGACTGAAAACACTGTGTAGGCCTCTGAGCTCAGGTAAGAGATAAGAATGTGAGTTCTGCAGGCCTTCAATGTTGCAGCTGCAATGAGACCTACTCTGTCAAGGGAGGCATAGCATTTTTCTAAAATCATCTTGGGTAAGTCACTTCCCATGTTTGATTTTTATTTTCTCACCAACTAAATGAAGACAATAACACACAGGGCAGAGACTTGCTGTTAGAATTAAATGAAAAAGCCATTTAATCCTAGTAAGGCAGTTGAGGAGGTGGTCAAATAATGTTTGTTGGGTTTATGAATGTGTACAATAGGACCTATAAAGACATATATCTTAAACACAAGAAAATAAGGTTTGAATTTACAGGTTATTTAGACCTAAAATGTATCTTGTTAGAGGCGAAGAAATAGTGTTGAAAATACATTGGATCTATCTGTGAGGACACAGGAATATATCAACGGGTCCTTGGCAGGCTTGGATTACAGGTACTCAGAGGCTAGCCTAGGGAATGATTTGAGGTTCCCACCTGTAGAAATGAAAATGCATAAATGTCGTAACTCTTCTTGTGTGTGACCGGGATGGCAACTCCTGTTCCATACCTCACTCTGCCACTCGCGATCTGATGTGTTGTCACCTCCTCAATTATCTAATCCTTTGCTTTGATTCATTCCTTTCCAGTGTGTTTGTCCTCTTGTAAAAGCTACCCATCTTGCACAGGGTTGGTGACAGACTTCATATGAGATTTCCAGGACTGCAAGATTTGATTCCTCCCTTATCCTCAGCATTTTATGATGATTTGACATTGGTGGGAAAACTGGCCTCTGTCGGTTTATTACAGATGTTGCTGTGCCACGATAGCTCTTTGAAGTTAGCACAGCAAACAATTATCCTTTTGTCTCAGTGGCATGTCCATTTTTGATCTATGTTTTTGATGTCTAAGAGCAAGGAAAAGAAATCAGAAAACACTGTGAAAGGGTAGATAACACAGGTAGTTATGCTTTAAAGTAATTTTCCTTCCCTCTTACTGATGATGTATCTGAAAGTCAGTAATTACAAAATGAAAGCAAGAAGTTATCCTAGGTACTGTTTTTTGTCAGTCATGGGACTTGAACTCTGGAGCTGGGCTTTGTCCCTGAGCTCTTCTGCTCAAGGCTACCACACTAACCCTGGAGCCACAGGGCCACTTCAGTTTTCTGGTGATTAATTGGAGATAAGAATTTCACAAGCCTTGTAGTGCCTGGGCTGGCTTTGAACCTCAACTCTCAGATCTTAGCCTCCTGAGTAGCTAGGATTACAGGTGTGTCACCAAGCCCGACAATCCTAAGTATTTTTATTTTGGCATAAAACAAGGTAAGAATTTGTATCTGGAAAGTTCTTGATAACTTGTAATTTTATCATAGTTACATGTATTGTGGAATCATTTTATCTAGTACACCAGTAGTCAAAACTGTATTTATCAGCTATGTACTGGTGATTCATGCCTATGATCCTAATTACTCAGAAGGCTGAGATCTGAAGATCATAGCTGGAAGCCCAGCCGAGACAGGAGAGTTCATGAGAATCTCATCTCCCGTTAACCACCAGAAATCTGGAAGTAGAGTTCCAGGGTAGAGGTAGCATTGAGAAAACAAAAAAGCTCAGGGACAGTACCCAGACCCTGAGTTCAAGCCCCTGGACTGTCACAAACAAATGAATGGTATTTATTAAATTTTCTTTGAATTCATGTTTCTCTTCTATTTTGTATATTCTATTTTTATATATAACAAGAATACCTGTACTCTCATTGAGAAGAATAGAAATAGAACAATAGAAAATAACATTGAATAATTGCCTACTTTTATCAAAGGACTTTATGTAAATCATTTTGAACTGCTGTGGCTCACAGCAGTTTAGAGTCTTTCCAATGTCCCCAGGCTTAGAAGTGGCAGAACTACATTGCAGCACTATTTACCATAGCAAAGATATGGAACCAACCCAGATGCCCATCAGTTGATGAGTGGATCAACAAGATGTGGTATTTATACACAATGGAATTCTATGCTGCTGTCAGAAAGAATGACATCGCCCCATTTGTAAGGAAATGGAAAGACTTAGAAAAAATCATGTTAAGTAAAGTAAGCCAGACTCAAAGGAACACAGGCTCGCTCAATGGTTTCCCTCATTTGTCATAATCAGTAGAAACCTTGGGCTCTCCTAGCAGAGATCTGCAATAGAACAAAACCTAGATACATAAGGCCATATAGTATGATGCTAAATGAAAGGATCTCCAGGATATAGAAACAAAAGCCATATAACGAGTGATTGCTGTCCTTAATGTACTATGTTATCTCTCATCTTTTTGCTGTTTTTTGGTTATTTCATATTGTTACAGTATTTCACCTTGTTATCTGATATATTGGATATATGTGTATTTGGTTATTTGAATTCAGATAGGGAAGTGGGGGGAGACAAGATTAGGGGTGGGGGTGGGGGGAGGGAAATGGGGACCAAGACATGAGAAAGGATATCAGTGTATGTGAAGTAATGAACCTTCTATGTGATGAATGTAATGTAACCCTTCTATTAATTACAATAAAAAATATATGGGGAAAAAAAAGAAGTGGCAGAACCAGCAGTTGCACGTGGTTCCATTGAAGTATGGCCTGACTTGAACTTAAACCCATGGTTAGCTTTACCTGTCTTTTCAAATGGTTGCATGATTTGAATGTGGTGTGGTACTGGAATGAGGGGTTTTTAGCAGGCAACCATAGCGTGGACCCCAATGTCTACTCTTCATTAAAACACCTTCAACCAGATGCTGCTTATCTCAAGTTGGCATGTGGGGTATTGGACGATGTATTTCTGATGAAATAGGTCCTAGATTTTCTCGCTATCATTGTGCTGATTTTTTCCTCCAGGTCAGGATCCTGGCACACATAACATTTAGTTCAGAGAAATGACAATTTCTGCATAGACATGGGAATGCAAATTGATATTTATTGGTCTTGGTTAACTCACAAGACCAAGAATTGTGGGTTCCTTCTTCAGCTCTTGATACAACTACAAAATTCTTTCTAGGGTTGACTTTGCTTTGCAAAACAGCCAAGGAAGCATTAATTACCTCTGAATAGGAACAGAAGCACCCTCAGAAAGAGATTGGCTGGGGATTCATTTTGACCTGAGTTCAAAGTACAGCTCTTCTCTTTGATAACTGCGTGCTCAGAAGACAATTTTCTGTTCTCTCTAAATCTTACTTTTATCTCCTGTGAAAGTGGGATTGATAATACTTTTAGGACTATTGTACAGCTTGTCTGAGATGCTGCCCTTCTGAGTATGCAGTAAAGCCCTGAACCCGTGAGTTCTCCATCCATGTTAGCTTCTCTTCTTCATTTTGTATCAGTTCAAGAAACAATTTAAGAAATGATTTTATAAAGCCCGTAAAATGACAGCAGTCTCCCTGTACCAGTGATTTTGCTTTTCATGAGTCAGGTACAAATTGTTAGCCACAGGCTGTCAATACTATTCTTTTGCTTTGTGCATAAGAGCTGGTAGTCACATAACTTGTAATACGACATATTTCTGTACTTATTCTGGTTTATTATTTGTTGTTACTGTTAATTTGTTACTCTTCCTAATTTATAACTAAAACCTTATCATCGCCAACAGATAGCACAGGGAATAAACAATACACACAGGGGTTGGTATTATCTGAGCTTTCAGAGGGTCTTGAATTGTGTTCCAATGGGGTAAAGAAGAGTTTTCAGAAGAGTCTTGCTTCTGTTCATATGTGATGAGTTTTTAAAATGTTTTTTATCTGTATTTGCAGTTCATATCTGAGTTTCATCATTTCTTATTATTTTTCCTTTATTAAAATATATCTGATTATCCCTAATCCAGTTAACCATTTAAACAAGGGTATATTCATCAGATTCATAATATATTATCTAGCAACCCATGAAATTGTAGGGAAAAAGAGAGCAAGAGACAGTGAAGATTATCTATCTATCCTATCTATCTATCTATCTATCTATCTATCTATCTATCTATCTATCTTATCTATTTTTGTCTAAGATTTGCCGAGTGTGTGCTTACTTACATTATGTACTCTGTGTGGATATTCCACTTAACTTCCTGATAAAGTTTAGCCACTTTCGGTCCTATTGCCTCCTTAGGAGGAATGAATAATAACTTCGATTATTATGATTGATATCTATGGATACTTACTGCACTTGGTGAACCTATGGATAGCTACTGCACTTGCTGAATATGTATTGCGAGATCTGTTAATAACTCTACTGTTTTTGTAGTTATTTATATGTTTGTTCCTTATCTGGACACAGATATTTTGTCCTTGCATTGAAATCTCTGATCCTTACCATAGTGCCTAGCACTCGGGAACCTCCTAGGTTTGCCCCTTTTAGTGTGTGAATGAAGACAAATAGGCAAGAAAAAGTCCACCAGTCCTCCGGTGGCAGTGGAGGAAATGTATGGAGGGGTTGTCACAGTCAGACTCTTTTTTTGAATTGCTGAGATGCGTAGGGCGGATGCCCGAACTCAGAGAAGAAAGGAAGAGCCATTTTAAGAAATACTTTCATGGGAAATATGCCAAGTTTGAGTAAAAAAGAATAAAGAGAGAAAGATAATAACAGATGTCTAATTTTTTTTAAAGCGAGGCGAATAATGAGGAGAGCAAAATCTTGATCATGATGATGGGGAAAGGGAAAGAACACAGGGGTGGGAAAGAAAGTTGATTTTTAGCTTATTGGGTGGTCTTCCAAAGAAACTTTTATGTGTTTGTTCTTGGATCTTTCCCAGAAGCATGCTGACTTCTTTCTTTTTTGTGAGTGTGTCAAGTAGATTCCTCATTTTTTGTCATCTTTTTTTTTTCTGAAAAATTCTTCCATAAAGACTTTCTACAATGATCTTCAACTTTCAGGAAACTATATCAGAAAAAAGAAAGCTCTCACTACTGCGATTTAACAAGCTTGGGGATAACTCAACTCAAACTTAGAACATGTATCTGTCTCGGAAAGTTTTAAGTGTTTTCTAAGAATTTATGTAAAACATCAAATTGATTTGTGTTTATAGATTTTTATTCTTTGTGCTGGTACTGGGGCTTGAACTCTCCCTGAGTTTTTTTGTTTGTTATTTTTTGCTCAAGGCGAATATACTATTATGTGAGTCATAGCCTCACTTCCAGCTTTTTTGGTGATTAATTGTAAGTAAGAGTCTCATAGATTTTGAACCATGATCCTTAGAGATTTCTGCCTTCTGGGCAGTTAGGATTGCAGGTATGAGCCACTGATCTAGGACTTAGGTAGACCTATCTTTTTTTTTTTTAATAGCTTCTACATTTGAATTTTTTCTATTTTCCCTCAGTGACTGTAAAAGACAGCCCCTTCTTTTTATGAGCTCTTAAATTTAGAGAAGTCATTGATGATAAGGATTAGGAATTATCCCGAGGCCTCTGCTAAACTTAAAAGTGAGTAGGAGGAAGAAGGCATTAGGAACACCAGAGCAGGTAATTAGGGGGAAGGAAGTCCTAGTCTTGGATCAGCATTCTGTACCATCATTACCCATGCCTTGCACCTGTCCAAGACTGAGACTTTTGAAGATCACTTTCACATCTTTTTCCTCTTTCCTTGCCGCACCAATAAAACCAGTCATCCTCTCAGCAAATAAGCATGCAAAATGACTTCTTTTGTAGAACAAACCCTTGTGTATAAATAATTTGTAACCCCCCCTTTCCTCCCTTCAAGCATTGTGTTGGAAAAAAATATCCAACATAAATTGATTGTGTGGATAGCCTGATTGTAAAGCAAGATTAATATGAAAACACAAGGAGTCTGCAATAAAACCTACTAACTTAAATCACTCACATTTGTGTACAAGCATTCATATTTAGCAACAGTCCCAAGGCTGAGATTAAAGCTGTTTGGTAGGTTACTTCAAGGCCTTTTTATTGCTAAATCTTATTATGTCTCTAAAATGTAGAAATTAATCACCTGTCATCAAAGCTGCAGTGGATTATTGACTTCTAAATGTCTCTACAAATTGATTCATGACAGAATGAAACAGGAGACTGAACTAGCATTGAAATTCTTTTGCATGTGATAAAAAAGGTCTATTAAAAGCATTTCAACAAATGCTGCCTATTAGGTAATAATCACAAAGTACTTTTCTATCAAAATGAGGTGCTTTTGAAATCATTTCTGATGAGATACATAGTTGTTTTTTTTCTTGCAATGATATAGTAACATGAAATTATTCTGAAACCCCAAGAAGCTGATTTGGAAATCCACTTAATTCTTTTATTATAGAACATGAAGCTTCTATTATTATTTTTTGTAGTAACACAATATAAAGTGGTTCTAACAATCCCTTTCCCGTGTGTGTGTGTGTGTGTGTGTGTGTGTGTGTGTGTGTGTAATAGATGCTTAAAATTTTGAAGAATACATACCTACAGTTGTGGAATTTTAGTAAGTTTTTCAGTAAGGATGTTTCCCATTATCTCACCAACTTCTTTTGATTCTGCTAATTCCTCATTTCTGTTAGTCTAAAATAGTGGCTCTCCAAGTTTTCCTTGCTTAGTCTTCCTCTTTTGGAGTATGATGTGAAATTTGAAGATATTTTTGCCTATCATCCTGATATTTGTGGGAGTCCATGAAAAAGAGGTCAAGCTTCCTTTAAATAATCTACAGTGCAGAGGCAAAGTGTCAACAGAGCCAAGAATGAGAAAATTATATCCACATTGAGGATTTTTATCCATATTGAGGATTTTTGGGAAAACTGTTTTTGAATCAGGACAGTTGCATGTTAAATTAGAATCCCAGATATTTTTCATTAATCAACTTTACTTTCTTCAAATGTCTAGCCCTTCATTCTTGTTATGCATATAACTACCAATGACAGTTTTTTCCTTTTCCAGAATTTTCTCCTAAGTTGTTCTTATAAGCCAGGCCTTGCTCTGCTCACATTCTGTACTACATCCAATTGAACTTTTTATCTGCTTTGTTCTATAGAGCCACTCAGAGGTTAATATAATAGCCATTGAGTTAAGTCATTGCTCAAAATGCATTTTGATTTTCAGTTAGTACTCCAGGACAGCTATTTCTGTTTTTTTTTTTTTTTTTGATTAAGTAGAGAGAAAACATTGCAAAGCAGGAGACTTCTAATTTGGGTTTCTGTCACAGAAAAACTGCACAAATGAATTATGCAAAACTATTTTTAAACCTTTAAATGAAACCATGAAACCTATAAAACAAATCACCAGTGTTGTTATCTGGTAATGCTGTTTCTGATAATAGTCAAGTAAAAAAAAGTTCATTGCATGTGACTCAGCTTCACAAAATCAAGAACCTGTTATTCTTCTTTGCATATCAGAAATTAGTTCTCTGAATATGGGAATCAATTTTATCTAATACTAAACATTTAAATATACTGTAAACACAAATATATAATTTGATATATAAATTCTTTGGATAGACCATGATGTCAAACAGATTATGTATGCAGTATTAATAAACATTTGTCTCCATCCTTTATGTTCTATGCAGACTTGGACTTAAAAAAAACTCTGACCCTTATTGTCATTTACAAAATTTATTTTCTTTCTTTTTTTTAGTAGTTTCTTTAAAGGATTGTTATATTTTATTTTTATTTATTATTATTATTATTATTTTTTTTTTTTTTTTGCCAGTCCTGGGCTTAAGCTCAGGGCCTGAGCACTGTCCTTGGATTTTTTTCAAGGCTAGAGCTCTACCACTTGAGCCATAGCACCACTTCTGGCTTTTTTTTTTTTTTCTATGTATGTGGTACTAAGGAATCAAACCCAGGTCTTTGTGCATGCTAGACAAGCACTTTACCACTAGACCAAACTCCCGGCCCCAACTTGTTTTCTTTGTTTTACATTTTCCCCCTTTTCTGGCCAATTTCTTAGTGCAGCTATCAGTATACCAATAGTTTTCCTGAATGAGTTGGAGCATTATCTCTGAGATCTGTGCTCTTGACCATGAAGGATGAGTCTGCTGGTTGAATCAACTAGATTTTACTCTAGAGAATCCATTTCTTGAGCACAGAGTGGTGTCTTAACCATTACGAAACTTCCTTGAACTTAGCTTCAAAGAGAACTGGCATATAATTGGCATACCCATTGAGTATGTGTGGAGTGAATAGAATATAAGTGGAACATATTATCTGTCCTTTCCTTTTTAAGTTGCATGCCTTACTTCTAGCTGAGTAGTGCAATGTGTAAAAACATAACAGAATCAGGGAAATTAATGCAATGATCTATGGAAAATTTGGCTTAGAAACAATTGTTAGGCAACTATGGCAGAAGGTTTTAAACTGAATCCACAGAAATTAGTGTGACATATAAAGAGAAATTTAAATGCTGAGCTTCCCATTCAGGCTGAAATGGTTCTGGTATTCAGGCATGCCTTATTGTAAGAACTCTGTACTAACCATTGCTTCATTCATGATCCTTCTACTACATTCCCTTCAAGTCTTCTGAAAAATCTCTTTGCAGATAATCTTGGCTCAGAACTGCCAGCAAACTAAAACTTCTAGCCCTTGGCAGTCTGATTGCACCAACTAAGACAGCGTGTATTTTATCTGTGTATTTATGTCATGAAGTTTCTCTGATTCCTTTTTTTTTCCTTTCAACACTCTGAGGCCATTTCTGGCACTCATATAACATTTACTGGGAGCTAGTTAATATTTAACTGATATTTGGGGGGAAACCCTTGTTAGCAAAGATTGTTTATGCAAAACTACATCTCATAAAGAATCTCTAGTCTGTTTGAAGACAGAGAACTTAAAAGCCAGCTTTGGAGTGGAATTCATATGTCTTCGTCTCTCTTTCAGTTGATCTTGGCAGCACCTCACATACAACCCAAGACCAAAATAAAGTTACACTCGGAAGACAGTCACAATCCAGTGATCTTATCCTGAGAATGCCTTGGGTTGGCGTTTACATCATATAATTTGGAAAACAATTTATACATTTACTCCTGTGCTTTTCAAGGAGCTTTTATGATCTGCCAAGTAGACAAATGTCAACAGGCTTTAAGGATTGATTTACCAGGATTTCTGTCTCTTGTGAACAGATTACTGTAGCTCTGAATAAAACACATGTAAACAAGGCCACCAATCTTTGTGGAAAATGCAGTTCCCACTAGACATAGTGACTTGATTAGAAATCCGGGTGGAGTTGCCTCCTGTCACCACGTAGTGCTGGAGGGGTAACAGCTTTCTCTCTCATTCAACTGTGTGCAAAAGGTTCCCTGTATTTGCTGTGCCTGTCTAAGTTCAGGGAATGAGCACAGTGAGGTGTTAGGACCCAGGGGTTTCACGGCCCATGTGCTAAAGAGCTTGCTACATCTTCTGCTCTGCCTTCTGGTGAAATTGGCCCTGACCCAGGAGATGTTGTACCTGTCAGTCTAGTCTAATCAGAGGTTGTGGCCACTAGATGGGTGGCAAGACTGGGTTCGAGGCAGCAGAAATACAACTTTCACTATGATGGGAAGTGATGTTGAATAGTTCTGCAAAGCTGCTGGAAATTTCCAATTTGTTTTTCCCTGTAAAGGAAAATGTAATCCCACATCATAACATTTATGTCTTTTCCTTTCCATGTGATTAAAGTCTTTGAGTCTTGATTCTGATCCTTCTTTGACTTTTATTGTGAGAAGATGGACCATTGGATCCATCTTTTTTTGCTTGGTTTTTACCATGCTCCTCACTTAAGCGTCTGGATCTGGGGCAAGATATTGCCTTGGCCTGTGGCATCATCTGGTGGCCTGGAGAGAGAACTTGGCCTGCCCTGACTCCACAGGAGATTCCCTTACATTTATACTTGGATTGCTTTCATCTTTTCTATACTCACCCCAACAAGGCAGGAAAGACTAGGCCCTTCTGTCTGTCAACCTTGTGTACAGGCTAAGTGTGGGCCTAGAAATCCACAATTCTCATGGGAAATTGATTATGGATTTATCAGAATGTGTCTGTTTACTGAAGATTTATCTAAATATTTTTACTTTCTGCTCATTGGCCTTTTAATATTAAGGACGTGAACTTGATGTCTGCTTAGAAGGAGGATACTACTGCAGAAAGTGGAGCTCTGAAGTCTGTTGTTAAGTCTAAAGTTAATTAGGAAATCTATATAAAAGTCTCACAAAGTGCCTAGCACACCATAGGCTCATAAGAAGCCATTACACTCACTCCTCACCCAAAGAAACCCGAGGCCTCAGCTCCTGCCTGTGTGGGCTTCTGACAACTCACAGTGGCTCTTTCAAATCCCATCCGAAGCCCTATTGGACTGGCCCCAGATGTATGACGTGTGCTGATTTGATTGAATTGGAACTTTCAGCTCTGCCTTGAATTGATTCCCCTGCGTGGACATTCTGTGTGATATCCACCCTCGACTTTAGGGAGAAAGAGGCTGTTTGGGCATGGGTATTATTTCCTTAAATGCAGAATGAAATGAGAGCAGCAGGATATTTCAGTGAAATATCTCCTTTGAACATTCCTATTCATTTGCTCTTTTATGCATTCACAGCTAGGGGTTTCCAGCTGAACCATTTGATGGCTCTCATGTACGGAGTGTAGAGACAGCAAAGAGGCGATTCCTGTAGATTCTTAACTTGTTAACAAAGGCTTCTATGGCTGTGGTGGGCCCAGCACTGACAGCCAGCTTCAGTCCTTTGTAGGGGTTAAGAGAGGGAGGAGACAAGGCCAGAAAAGAAGAGTAGGAAGTTTTAATAGAGATACTCAACCTGCTAGCTCCAAGGCACAGTCAAGGGCTGAGTCCTGAGATCACTGTGTACACCCTTAATCTAGACTTCAGCTCATCATTGCTGCGGTCTTGGGCTAGAACACACAGATATTATGTGACTCACGGCCTCCTTGTGCCTTGAGAATTGCTCCAAACCTCCAGAGACCCAGAAGCAGGTTTGGGACAGTCAGCTGTGTGGTTGGGGACCTATCATTCTCTGTGGCATTTTAATTTGCAGAAGTCACACACTAAGACAAAAACAGGACTGTTTTAAAGTTGAATTGCAAAAAGATACCTTAAAAACAGAATGTGAGGGCTGGGGATGTAGCTTCATGGTAGAGTGCTTATCTAGCAAGTATGGAGCTCTGTGTTTAGTTCCTGGATACCATATAAACAGAAAGAGCTCTAAGTGGCACTGTGGCTCAAGTGATAGAGTACTAGCCTTGAGCAAAAAAACCCAAAAGATCGAGCTCTGGTACTGGCAAAACTAAAAGCAAAACAACCCCCCCCAAAAAAAAACCCAATAAAACCATAATGTGGTAAAAGAAATGATATCACCAAGAATTTTCCTCATTCAAAATCTCTGGTATTATCTTGTGTGATTGTTGTTCTTAATGTACTGTTATTTCTCTTCCCTTTTTTTGCCCTTTGGTTAATCTCACATTGTTACTGTCTCTGACTTTGTTACCAGGTATATTGTGTACACACACACACACACACACACACACACATATATGTTTATTTGAAATAGGAAAGGGAAGAGAGGAAAAAATAGATGACTGGGAGAAAGTGGGGCGGAGGGAAATAGGAACAAAAACGAGAAGGAGTATTAATGTGTGAAAAGTAATGCACCTGCTACCTGGAAAATGTAACTGTAACCTCTCTATACTTTGCCCCAACAATAAAAAATTAAAAAGAAAAAGAAAAAGAAAGCTAGAGGACAGTGCTCAGGCCCTAAGTTCAAGCCCCACTACTGGCAAATCATAAATAAAAAAATAAATTCTAAAATTGAAAAGAATCTCTGGTATGAACATTCTCATCTTATAGAGGTAAAGGTAGGGATCCTGATGGGGATAGAAGTGGAGAAATAGTGACACAATTTGTATAGTACTTCTAACTAGGAGATAAGCCCAAAAGTCAGCTTGATTATCAGTGTTGTGTGTTAAATATGTTGTGAGGTGCAAGGGGGGGTTGAGATCAAGGGGGAAGAGGGTAGACCAATGGAGAGAGGAAGGGTGAGTGAATGCAGTCATAATAGTCAATGTATACCTATGTGAAAAATGTAACTAGGTAAATTGAAGGGATGGGAGGGTAAGGAGATATGAGAAGAATGGTGAAAGGGGGGATGATGACAAAAATGTATACACTAACTGTTTTGAATTAAAACCTTTTTGTACAACTACTCAAGGAAAATAATCCCCCGCCCTTTTTAAAAAAAGATATCTATAGGGTGATTGTATTTCAGACTCACTGGGGTTCAACTGAGCTACACAGCTACACAAGATGGCTTCTCTCTGCCACTGTAGCAGCACAGAGCAATCTTCCAGGCCTTTGTTTCTGTGTCTGAGAGGTTTTCACTCAAGCTTGCATATGGAGTTTTGACAGATTGAAATGACACTTGTAGAAAACACTAGCAGTGTTTGGGTCTTCACTGTGGCTCTTGGAATCTGCAGAATGTGCCTGATATCTGCCTTCTTTTCTCTTACCCTGAAGCCATTTCCTGCTTGTAACACATTTCCCAATCCCTAAAACAAAAGAGTCAAATCTTTCACATGTCTGTGTAATTGTAAAGGTAGAAGTCAGAAGGTTGGTAACACAAATCCACTCTCAGAATGCATCTTTTGTCTATCCACAAAGGCTTCCAGTGGGCAATCTCTCGAGTGTTTTATAGTTTGCTTTAATTTATCTAACTAATGACATGAAAGATATAAAATTGGTAAAAACTATAGTGTTTGGCTTGCTTAAATTAAGTTTATGAGTTTTGCTTAAGCCTGCCAAACAAGTTAAATATTTCATGGCTTTCACGGGCTACAGTTCTAATATTTATAACTCTTGTGTACAGATTTCAAAAAATTATAATTACAACTCCCAGGGTCCCAGATCCAGCAGATGTTCAATATTTTCTACAATGTTGGCAGAAATGCTTCTCATGCTCTTTTTGATCCCCTACCCATGTATTGTATCTGTTGGAACAAGCTGTTGATAAGAAAGTCGACTGTCATTCTTTCATTTTAACGGTCTTGAGGAAAAAAAAAACAACTCTGTAATGTGAAATGGAAAAAAGAGATGGAAAAGGTGACTATTTTTAATCCTCCTAAAATATATATTTCTGCATGGAGATATTTTATAATGGAGAATAACATAAAGTGTATTTTGCCAGGAGCCACATTTTATTTATTTTATGACCACCCTGTTTTCTCTGTATAATTTCCAACTTACTTTAATTTAATATGCAAATTTCCCCCTTTGTCCTTGTTCCTTTAAGGAAATGTCAGCATCATTTCCTCTCCAGAAAATTTCTAGAAACTTTCTATTAGACAATGACTTAAGATTTTGAAGGTATCTGCTTCATGGACTCCTGCTATCAACCCTGGTCACAATTAAGCCACCAATACAATTGTAGTTACCTATTTTGTGTGTGTGTGTGTGTGTGTGTGTGTGTGTGTGTGTGTGTGTATGTGTGTTATAGACAGAATCAGAAGAACAAGGAGAAATGAAGTTTATGTTAAGAAATTTCTAGTTCAAAAGTGCTAAAATACTTTGTGTTGTTATGCAAATCTGAAGAGCTCTGAAAGATTCAATTTTCTATACTTTCTAATTTGCCTAGAGCCTTCCTTGGATACAAGGAAGACATGGAAAAATTCAAGAAATTGTTTATGCACATATTCAATAGTAAAAAGGGACATAACATATGAAATCAGTTTTAGGTAAGATTTTCTAGTTTATATTTGAGCATTTGAAAGACTTCACATTATAGTAGCATTACCTTTCCAATCTACTACATGTATCTAAAGATATAAAAAAATGTCCTGAAAAGTTAATGAGCCTCAAATTCATAGCTTGGTATATTTCTATTCCCATTTCTCTTCTTTATTTTCAGATTCAAACTTTAAAAATCCTCAGTGATGAAATATAATATGACTTGTAGAAGAGCCTCTAGCCTGAGGATACGCCGGAGGAGTGTGCCTGAGAGAGAGGCTTCACTCCCAGAAATAGAAGTAGGAGCAGTTGTGCTTTTAAGAAACAGGCATTGTGAAATGCACACAACATGACTCCCTCTGATGTTCAGGAATGTGAGCTGGCCCTCAGGGAGCCGTGACAGGGAGCTCCCAGGAAGGGAGCAAATGTCCTCTGTCTCATATGACATAATTCTATCTTGCTATTTGGCAAAGGAACTGACCTGATTGTAGTCAAGGTTGTGCTGTCTGTGTACAGGGAGGCTCACCTGTTTGTTAAGGACACGTGGGAACAATGGAGGGGAGAGACTTACAAAATGAAGGGTGAAAGCCTAGAGAACCCATGTCCCATTTTGGACATGGGTTTTCCTGAAGTGCTGGGAATTGAAGCCAGGGCCTTGTGTATATTAGGCAAGTAAATCTTACCTCCTTCCTCATGGGTCATTTTATGTGTCATTAGAGTCACTATATGAACCAGTGTCTACCATCCAGTCTGTTTGTCTCACTGTTGACAGTGGAGGAACTGAAGGAATTTTTTTTTTTTTACAGATGCTGTGAGTGGGCCTCAAGACGGCCCTAGGGGCCCTCAGGAGTACTTGATGCCTAGCCGAGACTATGTAAAATGCTCTGACAGCTTTGTGGTGATGGAAATGGAGAGAAGTAGCTTGGACTACAACCCCACAGGTGAATGCATTCTAAGATGCTGCTGCAGGACAGTAAGAGAGGTATTTCCAAAGTTTCCTAATAAATCTACAGACTTGTAGGACACTTAAGCATCCAAAGTGCTAGGCAACTAACAGGTACTTCACATCTGTTTCCCAGAATCCTCTTCTCCATGTTGTAGGCATTTTACTTGAGGTTTGAAAGACATACAAATGAAACCACTGCCATATTCTTTTGAGTTGGGAGAGTTGACTGGGGAAGTTTCACTCCATGCACTTGGTTGCTTACCCACTGACTCACTAGGTATGGGGCATAGAGTTTGGTGCAGTGTAGTTCATCTTCGTCCCTTACCAAGTGTGTACTTAGCTATTTCATGAACATAAGCTTCACATCGCAGGTGGATTATTGGAGGTTGTGCAGATTTCTCTCACCTTGCAGTTTTTATTTTGTTCTGTGTCCCTTCTTTATGCCTCCTCTTCCCAATTACTTATTCTATTGACTTGAAGCTTCGGTACCAAACTCGAAAGCAAGAGTGTGTATACTGCTTACCTAGTTTCCATAACTGAAGCAAGCCATTTTGAATGTCTGCATTTTCTCGTAGTTCTACTTCTCTGGGTGAACAATGACTCATATATCTGTCAAAATCCCTAATATAGTCCTCTGCATTTATTTCTGTAAATTAATAGTCCTGTGGTATGGTAAACTGTTAGACAGAGTGGGACCTGAGCTGACAAGTTGAAAACAATCTGGTGGAAAAGAGTGAGACTTCTATGTTAATGTGATTAGCTTCTAAAAACTGATACAGTTGAATTGACTGATTTCCTTGGGCTGGTAGAAGTATTATCAGCTAGATGCTGACCTTGAGGCATTTTGTCCCTCTAGAATTTCTTTTCTTAACAATTAACTTAAAAATGGAATATATGTACATATACATACATACATACATACATACATACATGTCTCTCTATGGTACAACATGTGGTTTTAAAGTATGTACATGATGCTGGTACTGGTGGTTCATGTCTATAATCCTAGATACTCAAGAGGCTGAGATCTGACCCTCTTGGTTCAAAGCCCAGTCAGGAATGTCGGTCAGACTCTTATCTCTAACTAAGCACCAGAAAACAGGAAGTGTTGCTGTAGCTCAAAGGGCAACAAAAGAGAAGAGAAATAACATAGTACATTGAGAACAACAATCACGCACTATAAAGCTCTTGTTTCCATATCCTGGAGATCCTTTCATTTAGCCTCATCCTATACAGCCTTATGTGTCTAGGGTTTGAGCTATTGTAATCTTCTGCTAGGAAAATACTAGGTATGTACTAATTATTACAAATGAAGGAACCATGAAGCCTATGTTCCTTTGGATCTTGCTTACTTCACTTAAAATTTTTTTCAAGTCTTTCCATTTCCTTACAAATGAGGTGATGTCGTTCTTTCTGATGGCAGCATAGAATTCCATTGTGTATAAATACCACATCTTGTTGATTTAATCATCTACTGAGGGGCATCTGGGTTAGTTCTATGTCTTCGATATGGTAAATAGTGCTGCAATGAACATCGTTGTGCTAGTAGCTTTAGTATGGGCATAGTTCGTTTTGTGTTTTTTTTTTTCCATTCCTGGGCTTGAGCTGAGGGCCTGAGCACTATCCTTGGGTTTTTTTCCTCAAGGCTAGAACCCTACTGCTTGAGCCACAGCACCAGTTCTGGCCTTTTTTTATGTATGAGGCACTAAGAATCGAACCCAGGTCTTTGTGCATGTGAGGCAAGCAATCTGCCACTAGGCCAAACTCCCAGCCACTAGGCATAGTTCTTTTTGCTTCAAACTGCTTTGGTATATGTAATCTTTTGTGGTTTGTGAGGTGATTGGAGCCAGAAAAAATTCTAAGACATCATGATGACTTTTGATGGTCTAACATGTTAACATTTTACAACTTTTAAGTATTTACTCCCAAATCCCATTCTGATACATTATATCATTGATTTTCACAAAGACATTGTAATCCAGGAATGGCAATTGCTATGTCTGGTTTATTGATCAAAAAAAGTGACACCCCCCACCCATGACTAGATTTGAGTCCAAAGTTTCTGAGTTATAAAGCTCTCTTTAGTTGATCCAGATTTGTGTTTAGTAAAATAAAAACAAAGTAATAGATTTAAAGATTTATGGATTATCCTACCAAATATGTGGCTACCTGAAGATCATATGTATAGCATGGCTGTCTTGTTTTGCTTGGAACAAACTCAAGTTCCTGAGCAATCAGTGTTTCATTCATTACATGCATTTCTTTTGGACACTATCTTGTATTCACAGATTTCACAGATAATAGCCATTTCTCAAAACCTAGCACCCTTCATTCTTGTTAGGCATGCCTTATGTGTGCTCTCCATAACAAAATTTACTTAATATCCCATGGAGTTTTGTCACCTTGGATTTATCTTGTTGCCAGCTTTCAGAAATGTGTAGATGTTACTATCACCCCTCCCCATTTGTGGATTGAACCTGATTCATTTTCTCAAAATTGAAATAATTCAGAAAGTATTTTAAATCTAAAGAACCTGAAGTAAAGGCCATTGTTGTTGTAAAGGAAGAAGGATGGAGGGAAGGAGAGAGAGAGAGAGAGAGAGAGAGAAAGAGAGAGAGAAACAGAGAAAAAATCCCCTAGGGGAATGTTAAGGGCTCTGTCTTACCTTGTAGTATACAATATGCATGATCACATCTTTTGGAAAAATCTGCATTAGGCATGTGCATGCAAGTTTTAGTAGATAATTGTTTATAGTGAGTAGCATTTAACACCAACTGCTCAGAAATAGCACCCTGACTTGTGGAATTGCTTTGCAAACCCATAATGTCTGGGACAAGCTGTTTGTAGTATTCTCTTATTTAATTCAGTGTGAAGTATTACCTGAGAAATCGCAGGTACCAGGTACTGTTGAGAGAAAATTTAATGCTCATTTAGTGCCTAAAAAATTGTCATATTGCATGAGAAAGAGTATCAATGTATGTGAATTAATGCACCTTCTAACTGGTGAATATAATGTAATGCTTCTATTAATTACAATAAAAATATATGGAAAAATTTCACATTTCACTAGAACATTGGCCATAACCAATATGACAATTTTTTTTCACTTTTTTAGTTTATTTTTTTTCATATAGAAGGTGCATTACTTCACATACATTGATACTCTTTCTCATGTCTTGGTCTCCATTTCCTTCCCCCCACCCCTGCCGCTCATCCTGTTTTCCCCCCTACCCTATCCTGTTTCAAATAACCATATATATATATATATATATATATATATATATATACAATATATCAGACAACAAGGTGAAATACTATAACAATATGAGATAGCCAAGAAACAGCAAAAGAGATGAGAGATAACAGTACATTAAGGACAGCAATCACTCGTTATATGGCTTTTGTTTCTATAGCCTAGAAGTCCTTTCATTTAGCATCATACTATATGGCCTTATGTATCTAGGTTTTGTTCTATTGTAAACCTCTGCTAGGAGAGCCCAAGGTTTCTACTGATTATGACAAATGAGGGAAACCATTGAGCCTATGTTCCTCTGAGTCTGGCTTACTTCACTTAATATGATTTTTTCTAAGTCTTTCCATTTCCTAACAAATGGGGCGATGCCATTCTTTCTGACAGCAGCATAGAATTCCATTGTGTATAAATACCATATCTTGTTGATCCACTCATCAACTGAGGAACATCTAGGTTGGTTCCATATCTTTGCTATGGTAAACAGTGCTGCAATGAACATCATTGTGCTAGTGGATTTAGTTTGTTCTTGTTTCTGGACAATTGGGTAAATTCCAAGTAGTGGAATTGCTGGGTCATAGGGGAGCTCTATGTTTAGTCTTTTGAGGAACTGCCATACTTCTTTCCATAGAGGTTGAACGAGTTTGTACTCCCACCAACAGTGTAGTAGTGATCACTCCTGGCCACATCCCCTCAGCATCTGTTGTTATTAGATTTCTTGATCCTGGCCATTTTAACTGGAGTGAGGTGGAATCTTAGAATTGTTTTGATTTGCATTTCTTTTATGGCCAGAGATGTCGAGCATTTTTTCATGTGTCCATAGGCCATTCTTTTTTTCATATATTTTTTTATTGTAGAAGGTACATTACTGATAGAAGGTACATTACTTCACAAATATTGATGTGTTTTCTCATGTCATGGTCCCCATTTCCCTCCTCATCTTGATTTCCCCCCTTCCCTCTCCTATTTCAAATAACAAATTAAGCATATATAAAATATATCAGATAAGAAGATGAAATATTAGGCCATTCTTATTTCTTCTTCAGAGAAGACTCTCTTTATGTCTTTGGCCCATCTTTTAAAGGGATGGTTGTTTCTTTGGAGATTGGTTTTGGATTGATTCAATTTGTTGAGCTGTTGATATATTTTAGATATGAGGCCTTTGTCTGTTGTATGGTTAGTAAAGATCTTTTCCCACTCTGTAGGCTTTCTAGTTAGTTTGCTAGCTATGTTCTTTGCCATACAAAAGCTCTGCAGTTTAATGCAGTCCCACTTATCCAGACTTTCTCTGATTTGTTGTGTTTCTTGGTCCTTATTAAGAAGGTTTCGACCTGTGCCAAGGAGACCTAGTGATTCTCCTATTCCTTCTTGTAAAGTTTTCAGTGTATCTGCTTTTACCTCGAGGTCTTTGATCCATTTGGAGTTAATTCTAGTACAGGGTGACAAAGAAGGATCCAACTTTAGTTTTCTGCATGTGCTTAACCAGTTCTGCCAGCACTACTTGTTGAAGAAGCTGTCTTTCTTCTATTCTATTTTTTGGCTCCCTTATCAAAGATTAGGTGGCCATAGGTCTGTGGGTTAATGAGATATGAAATTTCATGTAGTGATATGGAATGACTTATAAATCTTCAGAGCATGATGTATTTGTCATTGTGTCTAAAATATTTTTTTTCTAATGCTAGGTTCTTATTTTGTTTTCCTTTCTTAAATCCTTTTTTGGAGAAAAGGTTGTTGTACATATCGAGTATATTAGAGCATTTCTCTGTTTTCCTCTAAGGGAAAGATACATTTTGATGTCCACATTTATTTAGCAGCTAGGAACATACATTCTCCTGTGCTCAAGTAAAATTTTAGGAGAACTACATGTAACCCAATTAGGCAAAGTAAAATAAAACAACAAAGAATGAAAGCCCCTGGAACCATAGCTTCTAAATACCTGAAGAGGCTGTCAATATAAAAGTCCACTGTTGATCTCATCCTCATCTTTTCTCTACCAAGAGAGATTTGAAGAAAAAGTTAAACACTCATTCCTTTCTGAAACAATTGTTTAATAAGTTCTTGACTTAGGATATTTCTGAGATATAGTCTCAGAAAACACCAAAAAGTTCCAACTGAAACCTGCATCACTACTAATGAATATATGGTAGAGAGAGTGATATTACTCTCAGTGATATGACCTGGGGGCTAGGTAGGTGTGTGTGTGTGTGTGTGTGTGTGTGTGTGTGTGTGTGTGTATTTATTTTGCATAGGAGAAAATACCTTTGGGCCATTTGGTCTCAGATAAATGGCTTATAGACTTTATGGCTTATAGAAATTACTGAAAAAGTTGAGTATAAAAGTGTAAGAAAGAACATGAATTCATTTTCTGTAGCACTTAAAACAACAAAAAACACTCAAGTTTGTCACCTTGGAAGAGTTCTAGGTACTTGGAATTAGGTTAATGGAGTTTTTTTTCTTTTTTTTAAGTGTATTCCCTTTTGTACATTTGAATTTTCCTGTATGTATTATTTAGTAGAAAATTAATATAAAATTGAGAAAAGTTTTAGAGCAGAATGATTCTAATGAGTATGTTTTAGAAATATCTATGTACATATATATATATATAGTTGATATCAAATGACTCTTACTGAATCATTAAATTTCCTTTAAGAGACAATGGTTCTGTAAGGCCATTCAACAAAGTAGTATATGGATATGATGAATCTATATCAGTGTCACATCTTTCTTCATTCTCCTCCATCCCTCCTACCCTACCTCTCCCTTCAGTTTTCTTAATTTTGTAGACTATGTGCTGAATATATAACTGAAATTACCCCCTTTGTTTGCAGAAGACTAGATAAAAAATTGTGACCTAGAGGATTTTAGTTTAAGTCAACAGTAGTTAATATTATTTGAAGGCTTAGTGTATGAAAATAAAGCTATTTTGAATATGTACATTATCTTTTAATGAGTTCATTTTTGTTATAAGGAAAAAAATTCCTGTTCTTGAAATATTCCATGTACTATGGAATAAATATATTGAACAAACTTGGATAAGGGGATGGATTAAATTTCTATCCATAATTACTTTGAAATGAGGAGACTTCATTTGCATAGCTAGGTCTTAGATCTTGAAATGTGATTTGTCAACTTTTGCTTGAAAATAGATGACTGAAAATAGATGACAGGAAAGTTTTTTGTTTTTTTTCTTTTGCCAGTCCTGGGCTTGAGCTCAGGGCCTGAGCACTGTCCTTGGACTTTCTCAAGGCTAGAGCTCTACAACTTGAGCCTCAGCACCACTTCCGGCTTTTTTTTCTATGTATATGGTACCGAGGAATCGAACCCGGGTCTTCATGCATGCTAGGCAAGCACTTTAACCACTAGGCCAAACTCCCGGCCCCGACAGGAAAGTTTTATATTGACAAAGCATGAATTCTTTAATTCTCATAAAACTAGGAGGATTTTTTTTTTTTGTTGGCTTGAACCTGGGCCTGAGCTCTTCGGTTCAAGGCTCCTTCCCTAGCCCTTAAGCCACAGCCCCACTTCCCATTTTCTAGTGATGAATTGGAGATAAGAGTCTCATGTTCTTTAGTGCCCGGGCAGGCTGTGAACCGCAGTTCTCTGATCTCAGCCTCCTGAGTAGCTAGGATTATAGATTATAGGCATGCGCCAACATGCCTGGCAGGAGGAATTTTAAATGCTATAGGGACCTAGCAAAAACCTATGTAGTGAAATATTTGATTGGAAAGGTAGATCTTTTGGGAATAGAAGACCATTTCTTTTTGTAAGGAAGATAATACTTAGAGTTCCTTGTGTGTTTGAGAATGATAGTATCATTTGTTTCAAATTTGGTAAGTAAAAACATAGACTACTAGGTGGAAAAGAATTCAGTAATAAAACATCTCCTGGATTTGAGCCGTTACTATTGTTGTTATTACTATTTACCTTATCTTTACTGATAGGAAAAGGAAAACAGGACGATTCAAGAGTTTACATTGTTAACATGATGTATACATTATTGCCATATCATGACTTTATTAATATCAGTTATATTTTCTTTACTAATATCCTTAATACTTTCCAACTGATTTTACTGTAAAACTTACATGATTGAAATGAGATCTGTTGCCTTGCTTCGATGTGCCCTGAAATAAAAGTTATAATTCTAAGTCTCCAGCAACATTAGGCTTCCAGTGTCAGCATAGACATATCGGATCTCCAAAGATTTAATCTGTACTGTCTTTTTCTTCTTGGAGCTATTATCTTCAAAAAGCTAACATAAAGCTTTGGGGGCTGGAATCATTTTATGTTGTATATTTGTCTATTTTTTTTTGTAAATTTGATAGTCTGGAAGTTCATCCCTAGATACTAAACCACTGTAAAGTAGAGATGAACTTTGATTTGCGCCATTCAGCTTTGTATTGCCAGTGATGGTATCAGAGGAGTTACAAGAGGAATTTCTTTAAATGGTCATATAAATCTCACAAATGTGAAGCTTCGAGTCTGATTTGTATTCCAGGCAATGGGAGTCTTGTTTGAATGAAGGGATTGTTGTTATGCTAGGTTGGTATTAGATCATTGACACTTAACCCAGACTCTTTAGTCTACAAGAACTCCCTGAGAGAAATGTACTTCAGATTTTTTTTTTTGCTTTTGACCCAAACTTTCCTCAGCAAGTCTATAATTACATACAAAACAAATCTGCAAACAGAAAACATAAGGAACATTTCTAAGGGATGTTATAAAAAGAACAAAGGAGTTAAAAATTTATGAAAAAGATTACAATCTAGACACACAAATTTTACTGGCAATAAGTTATGATAATAATTGTTGAGTTTGATCTTATTGCTCAAATGGATATCTGGCCATCTAGCCCCTACTACAGTTAGGTTTAAGCCCTTTGCATGGCAAGAATAGCTCTTTCTAAGTGGTGTGTATTGCTCATTTTGCACACAGGACTTCCTGTGGGAAGATGGAAAAGACTTGTATTGTTCTGATTGGTGAGCTTTTCTTACCAACATCTTACAGTACGTATACATGGTTTTGCATTGGTTCCACTTTCTTCAGAGATGCTCTCCACCAGTGCACGAATCACCTGGGAATCTTGCCCAGAGCTAATTTCTAGTTGGGCAGAATGCGTCGATATCTCCAGCAAAGTCAGGTGATTTGATTACTAATTCCATCCTCAGTGATCCTGTCTCAGTTGATCTGATGACCATGCTAAAAATTACAAGACTTACCCAGAAATTCTCAGACTCTGTGGGTCCTAAAACTTGCACCCCAATCACCTGGGTATATATTAAAGGTGCCACTTCTCAGGTTTTATCCCAGATTTACTGTGTCAGAGATTGTAGATACATGGCTTGGCTTGCTTTGACCCTCTCTCCACTCTGCTTCTGTGGACTATCAAACCCAAGGCTTGTGCTATCCAAGTGCACTGTCACTAAGCCATACCCAGAACTCAACAATCTCTGTTTTAACAAACTCTTCAGCACATCCTGAGGTTTGAGAATCAAACTTCATGATTTTGAAATAGGAAAATATTTGATTGAACCAAGGCTGTATGCTATCCTAAAAGCTGGGGACATAAAAAATTAAGATTTGTGTCTCACCCTTTAAGGAAAGTAAGATACTATTATTATTATCTCTGCATTACAAACAAACAAAAGAGAGGGAGATACAGTATTTGCTTATATTTGCCCATTTCATCAATGGTGGAGCCAGCTTTGAAATCTAGGCCTTCTTATGCCTAAAATAAACTCCACTTTCTCTCCTCCCTTCGCCTGTCTGCTAAGAGCATGTGTAGGATGGGATCTGCAAGAGGAGGCTGACATTGTTTGTGCTGCTCTGCCTCCAGTCTGGGCGGAAAAGCCCATCAATCTACCTCATTTCAAGAGAACTCTGTTCTATGAGGCCCTTCACATCGCTTGGCATCTCTCCCAATCAGTCACCAAGTATACACTTAATTTCTTTTTAAGAGCCACCTGGTTTTGTTTTTTGTTCATGCGTATGCCTTTTTGTTAAGTGGGTGAAGGATGTGTAATCTATCTCATGCATAATTTGTTGAAGACAAGTCATTAAAAATGCACTAAAACTTTAATATGCTGTATATGTTCCTGCCGGAGCTCCTTTCCCCCATGTAAATGATTTCTGAAAGTTTTAAAAATAGTTTTTAAGGTTGTATTGCATGCCATTGTTTGTAATACCTCTGTTTTCCAGCTCTAAAATTAACATTTCTTTCCTATCAATTTTATCTTCTGTTTGCCTGTTATTGATTTTTTTTTTTTTTTACTCTCTGCATGTCTAATGGAAACAGAACTAATGGGTCTTTGCTTTGTTTATTCTCTTGCTTAGGCAGCAACATGGTTTTGATGCAGTCAGCACAGCTCTAGGGATGAGGCTTTGAGCTGCGTGGCAAAGGGAGTTCACCAGCACAGTGAATTTCTGTGTGTGTGTGTGTGTGTGTGTGTGTGTGTGTGTGTGTGTGTGTGTGTGTATTCTGCAGTTGTTTGTTTCTGTCGCTTCCTTATGTTGTCACTGTTCCTTTCTCATGCGTCTCATTTAGTTGTGTTTTGGTGAATGAAGGCAGCTTCATTTTCCTCAAGGATATCCTTGTGCGTGATAATGGCAACCGATATATATCCTCCTTGAGTGACGAGGAAGATCAAACCAACTGCCACCTGTGAGAAGCTTCTCCCTGATTCATGAAGCAATCACAACTAATCTGCCAGGGCCAGGACCAGCTCTTTCACTTGGAGAATCCTTGAAGAATTGGGGGGGAGGGGAGCCGGGGGAGGCAGCATACTGATTACTATATTTTATCTATCAATCCACACAGAACTTGGAGAACTCAGAGCCTGTGTGTATTCCTTAGTAAATACAGGTCTGGTAAAATGCAGAGTTTTAAAAAAGAACATGATTAAAAGTCAGACAGATGACTGTACTTTGTGCCAGAGTTCAGTATTGTGGGACCCTAAACATCAGGGATTGAATTAGAAGAAAACAAGTGCACAGTATAAAAGCAGAGTGGACATTCCCCTTATAAGCAAACAGTATTGTTATTGTTATTTCTTACTGAGTTCAGTGAACTAGTCTAATGTGAATAGATTCAACCTTCCGATAACCACGGAGCTTTATATATTCAATGATTTCTCTTTGCCTACCCCGGCTTTTTGTTTTGTTTTGTTTTAACCAAAGCCACCAGCAAAGCAGCAGATCTGCCCTCTAATGCACATATTAATGAGCAGTAAAATGGCCCATAGGCAGGAAGCAAGAATGAAGGAAAGGGATTTGATAAGCCACAAATGGATAATTATTTTCTAAATAATTAAAAGCTGACAGTACACAATCGAGAGAGACACAGCTCAAAATAAATACTGACATGAGAGGAAATAGTGTTTTCACTTGTGGAATCCTCCACTGAACTTGTGGCATTTTCTTGTACAGTTTTCTTCTGAGCATTCCAGAAATGAGCAGAAAGAGGATCTTTTCTTTCTCACTTTTTAAAAATTGTATTTTGTTGTTGGGTGATGCAAAGAGGGGTTACAGTTACATTTGTCAGGTAATGGGTACATTACTTCTTGAACATTGATATCCCTTCCCATGTTTTTCTCCCACTTTCCCTCCCCCACCCTCTTCCAATCATCTTGTTTTTCCCCTTCCCTATTTCAAAGAAACAAACAAATATATATACCATACACCAGGTACCAAAGTCAGATAAGCAACAACGTGAGATAAACTATGAGGGGGAAAAATAGAACAGAAATAACTTCACAAAGTACATTAAGAACAACAAAGATAAACCTCTTGTTTCCATATCCTGCAGTTCATTTTGCTTCAGAGGACCTTTTTTTAAACCAAGTGCTACATATTTCCCAGGCGGGGGCTCCTGGTTGCTACTGTCTGAGAGAGCAGTAAGGAGAACTTGAGTGTGCAGAGCTCAGCCACTCTCCTTGATTTGTTATACAGCTGTATACAACTCACCTTATCTCGAGCTCTCTGTTTTCTTATCTGTTTTGCTAGGCTTATATTGGCTGCTTACCCAGGAAATATATTTTAAAGATTAATGGAAGAGTGCTTGCCCGGTAACTTTGAACTCTTTATGTCAAAATGATGCACCATTCTTGTTACACCATTAAAATTAATAAAGAAATATTGAACTGCCTTTTATCTAAATGCCCAAGGCTGTATCCATAGACCTAAGTATTTGGTTTCAGTTGTTGCTGGAGGTAAGGAACAGGGAAGGTTAAGCTTAGCTTGCGGCTACTATTTTTTTTCTCAGAAGTCTATTGGGTACTAGGTGCATCTTGAAGATTTTCTCCTAATCAGTTGATTGAACTTTTAAAATGTTTCTTTCACGTCACTCTTTTGCATGCCTCATGCTTCCTGATCAGAATTAAGAGGAGTTGCTTTTGCCTGTTGGGTTGTCTCAACTGATGCCTTTTTTAAAAGCAGTGTTTGCTGGGGTGGAAGTCCTTTTCAGTTCACTCCCTTGAAGGTGGTTAGAAGAATTAATACAGAACCGGATGTGAACAGGCTGAGGAAAAAGAATAGAAAACAACAAAAAGATTAAATGGTTGTGATCAGAGATGACTAGTGTTGTTTATTAATTTGAATCTATTGGGGGATTTTCAAAATTCTTCAAATATAAAAACCGTATAGCTGTGTATCAGATTACAAGTTAATAAATATGTATTAGAAACTTATAAGTAAGCGTGGACTAAGTCTTAAATAGAATATAAAATCAGTAAAAGGCAGACTGAACTATCCAGTGCTTGTACTTTGACAATTTCTTAATGCTCTTTGAAGAAAATGCACAAAATTTAGAAAATGCTCTAAAATGAATGCAGTAATCAATATCTCAACTAAAAACTATGGCAAAAGGAAATTTAGAGTCAACAGCTATCTGAAGTGTAAATCTTTGTTAATTAATGCTTGCATTCTCATATTGAAAGTATTTTTTAGCCTGATTTATTCCAAATGTTTATAAACCTTACTAATTATATGTACATAGTGGATAATAAACCATATTAAAAGTTAGCAGTAGGTTCTGCTACTTCAGAAAAAGAATGAGACAAGTATTTAAAAGTTCTCTGTAATTTGAAAGAGCTTTTTAGGTCAGGAAATGAGGACTGTAACATCTGGTTAAAACTAAAAGAGAATTTTAACTAATTGTGTAAGTTGGACAATAGCCAAACCCCTGGAGTTAACACACCTGGATAATATCTCTGTAATGTTTCTAGAGAAATATATTCTGGTGAGGAAGAAAATAATGAAACTCTTAAAGAATAATGAGGGGAATAGAGAAATATTAGGAAACAAATGAATACATTGATATATGATCTCATTGCTTCTAGCTCAGAAAATTATACACCTCATACTATATATAGGATTAAAGGAGAAAAGAATCACTATGAAATCTTTTATTTTTTAGAATTTATTTTTACATTCTTTAAAATCCTGTTTCAATAGACAGCCAGTTTAATATCTCACTTCTATTCACATGGCCTGGAAATAGCATCCAGTGATATAGTCTGAGATTTTTCCATCCCATTTTGATAAGTATTTCAATTCTCCTAAAACTCAGAGTCCATTCCATTTAAGATGAGTCACAGTTGATGAAGACAAAAGAGAAATAAGAATTTGATGTTGTAGGTGAGAAATGGGAAAAAAATCTAAGCACTCCAAGAAAAAAAAATCCAAGGAAAGGTATGTAGTAGACCTGAGACATTCACTTTGCTTGGCTAAAGAGGGAAGAAAAAAGGAGGAAAGGAAGAGAAAAATAAAATGGCTAAAGGTTACTTAAGCACCTCTCTTTTACAGAGCAAGTACGGCACAAATGGATCCCAAAGCTATCTAAGGCATGTCCTGTACCCCTGTGCCCCAGAGATCCAGCATGGCTAATGGAATGGACATAAGGTATGGAAGTTGTTTTAGAAATCATGGCATTGCTAGTCCTGATGACGGATTCTCAGATTACATAAAACGATCTGCTCAGACTGAGTACTTGGGCTTCTTCTTGGAAACATTGGTTCAGAACCAGAATTCTGGTATACAACTGCGAATTAGAAAGGGCAATGACTGGTAGGAAGAGCAAAGCAAACACTACAGTCGTCAACACCGAAAGCGTAATAATAGGAATGAGATTATAGCATGACTAAGATATGGTGTAATCTAATTACAAGTACTAATGTGCAAATTTGTATAAGATAGCCAAGCAGCAGAATTATTGACTAGTACTGACTAGTTTTCCAAATGAAACTTTAGATAAAAGTTAAATTAAATGCAGATTTAAAGATTTAAGCAATTTTAGTGTATATAGATGTGTATATATATATAATGTATTTTGTATATAAATGATTTGTAAATATAATTTCATTTTAGTTACTGGGTTTAATCTCAACTAAAACATTGAAATAAATATTAAAAGAGAAAATTTACTAATCAATCTCTTCAGAACAGCAGATGGATGAGCCATAAGTATTTAAAAAAGAATAAATAATGATAAGAAAATCTAATTACTTTCATGATAGAATTCTGGAAGATTAAGTCAATGAAATTGCTATGTTATACTTTGATTTTGGTTTTACAGATCATGAAATTATATTTGCAAATTTTATGCAAATTTGCTAAGAGATTAATGTTGTCATGTTCTATGGACCCAGGATAAAGCAAATGCTGTTAATATCATTGGTTAAAAAATGTACAAAGAGAATCCAAGGTCATGAATATCATGTCTAGAATATTTGAGGGCCTTATTCTCTTTTTCTCCTCTCCTTCAATAAATTCTGAAGCAGGTTGTTGCTTGCTCCAAATGACAGGATACCTCAGAAATGAGGGAAGACGATGCTTTAAGAGAGGAGATAGCCACACAGTGAGATATCTACCTCCTGATAAAGAGACCAGGGCCGAAATGTAGGTAGCTCTGCACTTCCTGTTCAAGCTTCTTGCTTTGTTCTCTCTCAGACAAACCTCATTCTTCCTTTGAAGCCACATTTCTCACCTTTTGCTAGATGTATATAACTCACCAATCTTGAAGTTGGTCATAAGAATGGCCCCCAAAAGTCACCACACATATTGACTGGATGTGTGCAGTGTAATCATTACAGTGTTTCTTCTTGAGGTGAATAATTTTTGAGTATTTACTGTACAGCCAAGGCTTTGTTTGAATTACTTGGGCTATATCAGTGAACTAAACAGATGAAGTCCTTTTTCTAGTAGAATTTACATTACTAGAGGGAGTGAAAGTGAATAGTAAGCATAATAAATAGGTAAACTGTATAGTATGTGAGGAGATAATATGTCCTATAGAAAGTAGAAAGGATAGAGCAGAGTACGATTATTAGGTATGGGAAGGAAAAGTGCAAAGTAAAGAATACATCAGGAGAGATCTAGTTAAAAGAGGACATTTGGACAAACATTTTGATGCCATAATTGAGTTATCATCGCTGAGGGAAAGCATTGCAGGTAGAAGATAAGGGAAGCAGCTACAATGAACTCCAAGGAGCCAACGTGACCAGAGGAATTCAATTGTAAGTGAGGCCAGAGGGTTAACAGGTGACTCAGCCACATTTAGTCATTTTAGACACTATAAACACTTTTGCAGTTACTCTGAGTGTCAGGAAGAACTTTTGGATAGTTTTGAATAGTTAGTTTGTGAAATAATCTGACTTGTTATAAAGGATCATTCCAGTAATAGCAGAAAACAATGACATTCTCTCAAGTGGTCAAGCAAAGAGCCAGCATGATCTCTTAGGGGCTCTGGTAGTACAAGAACATTAATTTTATAGGATGCGATTATCATAGGAAGCACAATCTTGGAGTTTATGGCTGAAATTCCATGAATATAAATATATCAATTCCAATCTATCTTTAAAGTAAAATTATTTCCAAGAGTCTTTTATGGAAACAATATTTGATCCTCAAATTTCAGGACTGTAAATCAAAAGCATAATTTAATTAGTATGATGATTTATATAGGGATCTTTACAACTTTCTATATGCTTTCACAGGAAAGAACTTATTTAAATCAGGCAAAGACCACAGGAAACATTACCATCATCTCACTTAAGGTAAAGGTAGTGCATTCAACTATAAAGGAGCAGGACCAGAAAAGGAGTTCAGGCATTCCTCTTTCCCCGTTAACATTTCACTTCAGACAAATCTTTAGAATTTGTTATAATAAGACATGGCCTACATTAAAATTACTGTTAATGACCTACAAATGAAGGGAATTTTCAGAAGGTATTAAATTAGAGGGGACTGGGTAGTGAACAGGCAATTAATGAGAGAGAAATAATAAAAATCAATCCTGATAACTTTGGTACTTTATCTCCTGACCTCTTACTTTCACCTAAAAGTCACTTATTCAAATACTACTAGAAATTGGAGCTCATTCAAGGTCAAAACTTATGGTTGTGTGGCAACTAGCCAAAATTAACTTTCTGTCAAAATTATCTTTAAAAGAGGCTAGGCTGAAGGTGCCTTTAAGGTCAGATATAAAGGTATTTCAAGAACCTTGGGTCAAACATACCTCTTAAAAATGAAATGATGTAGATTTGTCAAAAATTAGTAAGGTCTGTGAAACTCTTCTTAAGAAGTGAGACTGTCATAGATCATGGAGGAGTAAAATGATCTGATTGTTTAAAAAGATCATTCTACCTACTGTTGAAAATATGCTCTTTGGGGGCAGTTTTTGAGCTTAAGTATTTTTTATTTTCCAAGGCAGGTTTTTATTATTTCAGATTTGACTTTTTAGTTTTTATTATTTTAGATTTGACTTCCAATGACTGTCTTTTCTTTTCCATTTGCATCTCAAAGCCTCTAAGTAGACTTTCTAATGCTTACTGAATTCAGGCTATTTCATGATGTATGATTTTAAACTCTCTAACAAGTTTGACCTTTATTAAAGCTCTGGATTAAAGCTGAGATTCTACTTCTATTATACACCTCAGCAGTCATACTTCCTAATGGACAATAGGCCCCTGTCGCTTAGCTCAGCTGTAGATCTAGAGGTCATTGTTTTTCCAGGTTTCCTTTGTTTGAGAAGGAATAGCAGAGGGTCAAGTTGGAAGTATTAGAGTAGTAAAATGTCTCCATAAGTGCCACCTGTAGGCAAGCTATACTGAGTGTGGAGTGATACTGAGTTCCTACAATATCTCAGATATTGAGTTGGATGCTTTCGTATAATGATCTTTAATCTCTTCTCAATCTTGTGAGGGTAATGTAGAATTTACTTATATTTTATTAATATGATTGATATTAATTACAATAGATAGTCTCACAGACATTACCATCTGAAAAAGAAGATTCCAACAACTATTTAACCCTGAATCTCATTGTCTCCTCCCTTCCCACACTCCCTTTCAAAATTAATCTAATTGTAGATTTGAAGCATAATCTGGCACAAGTGTCACTGAATTCTTTACAATGTAACATAGGTTTGAATTCTTTTGGGTGTCTTAAAATACCACTCCACATGTATGTGGCTCTAGAAACGCACATATTAATTGCATTCATTTTCTTAGAAAATATTGGTTGGGTTTGGGATACTTAATTGGCATAAATTGTGATGAAAGAGAAAGTTAATTAGGCCAGATTCATATACATCCTAGGGCCAAATACTCAAGATAACTATCATATATTAACACACACACACACACACACACACACACACACACACGAAAAAGTCACAAAAGAAAGTAAAAATCTTACACATGATGTGAAATATTGATGATTATTTCTGAAAGGAATGCTGACAGACTATAGCTGAAATCTGATTAGAAGATTAATGTCAGATATATTAGCCAGAGATGATCTCTCCATATCAATTTAAATCATATCATTCAACCTTCCAAAGTCTGGGTGTTCTTTCAGCGATAATGACCTAGCTTCAGAGCTACACATGACATTCACTCCATCCCCCTCTTCATGGCCCAGGAAGATATCTTATCCCTATTCATCTTTCCATCCTAGTCCAAATTGATGCTCTCTCATGATCATTCTGTTTCCTCCAAATTAAGAAGATAAAGACAATTTTCCCATTGATGAAATTTATATCTGATAGTCTCACTTGGATTTTGGAAACATACAATCATTTCTTGATATTAGTCACTAAAGCTGAATAAGAGAATACTGTAGACAGGTTCAACAAAATGAATTTCTGTGGCATATTATGACATAAAATCATTCACATTTATTTTCCCCTGTTTAAGGTTTGAGATCAAACCTTCTTCCCTTTCTTCAAAGGAAGAAATCACTTGTGCCCACAAACTGCTAGATAGAGAAAACTTCCTAGGTTTGCATGTTAAAATTTAGAAATGTAATAAGAGCTATAAAAACAACAACCATAGAATAGTAGAGACAATTGAAACCATATTATCTTATGCTCCTTTTTTTCCCACTCCATTCTCTTTTCTTTGTTCTTGCCCTTTATCTCCTTCATTTTTCATGTGTTTATTCATGTCAAAACTTTCAAAATTACTTAGCGCAGTATACAGATATAGTTCCTTAGAATTTAGTGGGGAAAAAACAACATGACTAAATATAAACATATACAGCAAAACAAATATTCCCAAACAACCATGTAACAGCTCTTGGAAAATACCTCTACTCATTATTCTAAATGAGATGGTTGAACAAGTTGATTTTTATTATTGTTTTGAACCTAGGTTTCACTTATATAAAAAGAAGGAAGTCTTTCTGTTAGTCAAAATGCTCTGAGATCCAGTTTCTTTATATGGGAAATGTTGGAGTGAGAGATGACTCCTGCATTTCTTTTCTGTTCTAAAAGAACATGATTGCACAAATCATGAAACTTCAGGTTTGATATCTGTGCATGCTGTTTTTATATACATGACAAATAGATCTCTTAGACCACATAAATATTACTTTTACTCCCATATTTTAGGATTTTCAAATGTGCTTCCCTGGAAACTGACACGGCATGAAATGTCAGCATTTGGTCCTGCAATATCTGGAAAGTTACATAAAGTGCTTCCTTCCTGATATGGACCGTTAAGAAGCAGTACTAATATGTGGTAATGAACTTGAACTGTAGAGTCAGTAACCATGTTTTGCTCCACTGATTATTCACAGAGTAGTGTGAGTTTTCTTAGGTAAGGCAACTTTGTCAGTTCTTTAGATCTAGGCTGGTTCATGGCCTTTTGCCTTCACACAATGGGAAGTAAAATACCGAGAAAGGTCCCCATCAGAAGACGGGAAGGTTACAGAAGGGATTTAAGAGATTTTAGTAGTTTTCCTTCAAGTCTGTGTTGCTCATAGAGTCCTTTAAGCTTACAAACTAATAGCACTTACGATAAATCCAACTTTGCCAGTTTAAAGACTCAATCACCTAGCAAAGGTTTTTTTTCAGCAAACTGGAAAACATTTCATTAAGCATTCCTTTCCTAATTGTTAGGTGTATATATTCATGGAATTATATTTATTCCTTGTTCAGGAGGACAAATTCATTGAAATTTACCTAGTGCCTGTTAGACTCTTAAGAGGATTTGTGTGTTTGTTTCCCTAATGCAAATGAAACATTTTTACTCAGAAACTGAAACACAATATTTCCCTAAGAAATTAATTCTACATTTAGGAAGTTCCACTGAAAACAAACTGGTTTTAATTAGGGACTTGCCTGAAATTCTGACATGTTGCATGCTCTTATGCGACAATAGTACAGCTTACACTCATTAGGTATGCCACAGCATTTCCTATTTAAATTTATGTTAATGAAATAAATTTCTATAGCTTCCTATTTTTTAAAATCTTAATATTTCTGACTGGACAGGGCAGCATTCCAAGTTCTGGACTTGATTTCTGCTTCTCATGTTGCTTCAGAGGCTGGGATTATTTAATACTATCTGTCCTATGCTGAAGACAAAGGAAGTTTTAAGAACTCCTTTGTAATTATACACATGTGATGAAGATGTTTTCTTGCTTCACCACAAAACCCAAGAGAAGGCTTCAAAATGGGTACAGTGGTCTCTTTTGGGTGGATTGAGGTATAAGGGGCCTTACTAAGGTACAAGGGCAAGTTGAAACAACAGCTTGCAGTTTCCCAACTCAGACAACTTTACTCTGACATTTCCTTTTACCTTGGCAAATAACTACAGTGAAAAATAGCCCAAGCACATTATAGAATATGCCCTTATGCATGATATTTTGTATCAGATATATCAGTCACATTGCAAAGGACTTAGATCAACTTAAAAAAATAAAACCCAATAGAATGATTACAGCCGCTGCCTAGAATGACAAGTATTATCAACAAAAATTAATCAGGCGCATCTTTTAGTGAACTCAATTAATAATGTGCAACAACAGGGTCTCTTTTCTTAAGATGAAAATTAATTAGTGGAGGGAAGGTCACTTGGAGATGCTGACATCACTCATCAGAATGCTCTGGCAGCTCTAATTATTTGTCTTCCAGGCTTGGGTGATCAGAAATTATTGCAATACCTGAGCAACATTTTGAAAAAGCTTTGTGCATGGCTCTTTTAATTAGACCTGGTATTTGATTAATGCAGTGGAAGCGTTTAGATCAGCCTCTTATCATTGAGTGACTTAGAAGTTTTAGGGAATTATACTGTGTAAGACAGGGTCACTGAAATGGCTTTGTATATATATATTTTATTATTAAAAGACTTATAATGTTCAGCTGATTTATTTTTCTTTTACAAACTCTTCATTGTCAATCATGGTAATATAGAAGTGGGAATTTTATTGAACTGAATTTTAATCCTCCCCCCTTTCTCAACAACAATAAGTGGTTTGGTGTTTTGGAATTAAGCATTTAATTCCAAAATATTTTGGATCTTCGTATAGAAAATATGAATACAATCATTATGTCAAAATTCAGCACTAAAGATCCAATTAGGCACTTTTATGGGCAGACTTTGGAGGCTCATAATGTGAATGTACAGACATTCTGTCTTGGAAAAATGAAGCAGGAAAAAAATGTTCCAAAATTGACAGTGTTGATGTAAATAGACTCATTTCATGAGTTGAATAATTATGTTTCTAAATTTGAGAGTAAAAAATTAGTCGTGTGATAAAACTTTCCTATTTTAACTACACACCATAAGCACAGGTTTTTAAAATGTGATTTTATATCCTATTCATAGCAACAGTATATTTTTAGATAATGTTTATAGACTCTATTAAATATTAGCTCTTTCTTCAGAGACCACAAGCAAGTGTGACACAGGGGTGATTTTCATAATAGCACCTTTATCTACATTCAAATCACTCTGTTCAAGTCTCTACAACTTGATTCTACAGACTACATCTAACATTGCACCTGACTTTCTGAGGCCAAGGATGTGAGAGGGATGGGCATTTGGGCTCAGCTGGGTTGACTTTTGTATGGGGAGAGGAAGAAGGTTAGACCATATGTTACTAGAGATTCCAGCCTTCTATGATGAAGGTATAACATGCCCTTTTCCTACCCTCTGCATCTATGAGAGGCTGCTTTGTGCAGGTGATTCTATAAAGGGACAATACCCCATGATACATTTTTAATAGTCTTATTTAGAACACTGAGAGAATATACTTCATCTTATAGTTGTTTTCCCTCTGTATGCATTTAATTCCTTTGAACGTTTAATTGCAATAGAAAATGTAATCCAGAAAGCAAATCACTTCCTACATTTTTCTACCCATTACTTCAATTACCTGACAAAGTCAGAAGCCCTTCTTGCTGAAGGAAAGAACTAGAAAGTAGCAAATGTTCTCAAATAGCTGTGGGGAGTGTGGCAGTGATTCTGTCTAGGAAAAAGGAACACATAGGTGGCTAACTGAAATTTGACTTTGCAATTTTGTCTCTCATTTGCCCACAGCTTTTACACACAGAAAATCTATTCCTTAAGAATACAATGTATTTATATGTAATTGTTGACCCAATGATAAAAGCATCATGGAATAGTAAAAAGAAGCTTGATTTTAGGCTAAAGAAGCCTGGGGTCAATGGTGATTCTGCTGTCTAGTACATGTGCTCAATCTCTCACCCATACACAGGTGACTGCTTACCTGTAAACAGAGAATAGCCCCAGGCTCATGGGAAGGGAAGTTAGGGAAGATTGAATGAGATAATGAATATGCAAATATTGATTATAGTGATCAAAACATTGGAGAAGCTCAAGGAAATGTTACATCCTCACTTTTAAGCCTTGATGTTCTTTCAGCTTTTGGAGAAAGGATCTAACTGCTTTGCATTATTTTTTGGTTTTACATAGACCCGGATGAATTACACATTAAGAAATAAATAGATTCTTAAACTCAACAAGTTGATACATAGTTTCAAAAGCCTGTGAATATAGCTCAAATAAGCGGTTTCAGAGTGGTCCAGGATGTAGTTATGATTTAGATATTAATGAGAAATAAAGTTTTGAAACCTACATTCACTGGCAAAACATTTTAGATACTTATTTCCGCTGATGAATTATTCATGTGAAGGCCGAATGGGGCTCATTGATTTATTTTCCCTCTTTTATGCCTTGATTTTCAGGCTGTGTGCAAAGCAGTGTATATTTTTTCTTGCCCTGCACTCCCACTGACTATATTATGCTCCTGGGGCTCCTCAAGTGGAGGAGACACGCAGCTATGCTCACGGATGGCAGGGCGGCCTATAAAGTGAAGGTAGCAAGTGGGCATTTGGGAAAAAGAAAGGATTTTAAAATTAGTGTCAGATGTGGAATTGTTAGGCTTAGGTGTCTATTCCATTCACTTTTCTATTAGACCTCTCAAATATCCATCATTTCTTTAAAAAAAATCTTAAAATTATGACCACAGAGTGGACATGCAACACAATGAAACTTGCCAATTAACAAAAATCAGCCAGTCTTGATACAGTACTTACCATAGGCCATTTACAATTCTAGGTCACTTTAAGTATTAATGAGCAATAAATAAGAAAAGATGCCTTAAGTATATATACTTGATAGATTCCTGTATGAATCAGTATGTCACAATAAGAAATCTTTAATTGCTGATAAAAGGAAGGTTTCCATTACTGTTCTATTGAGGCTTGCTCGTTAGGGGACCACATTCCTTCTTAAAAGAATGATTTGTGATTGTCTGACTGCAGCCAATGCCGATGCTTTTGTGTGGGTATGTACGGTTTCTAAATAATTTGGGAACGATTTCTGACATCCTTCCTTTCCTTTGAGTCATTCCAAGCCTGCAGATGAAGCAGGATGGGTGAGCTGATCTCTGTCTCACAGGATACCTGTGGCAAAGAGGCCTGAGCCTCAGACTGGGTGTCTGCAGATAATGGCTTCAGTTCTTGCCTGTCCTGTATGAAGTTGTGAAGAACTAGTGGTTCTAATCATCCATTTCTAGTGCATTCTGAGTTTAAAACATCACTTTCATGAACTTGTTGGCAAAGCAAGAAAGGGTAGAAGATAAAGTTTCCCATGAGGGGTAAAAATTCTTCTTTCCTGCTGATTGAATGTGCTAGTTTTGTACCAGAGAATGATGATGCATTATGGGACAACAACTTCACTTTACTGTGGAAGAAATTAAGGCGAACGATTGGGAGACCAGGGTCAGGAGGACTGCAGTGTGAAGTCATCCCGTGCATCCATCTGAGACTGTTTTCAACCAGTAGGAATGCCCCGTGGAACATGTCTGTCATCCTAGCTGTGTGGGAGGCTGATACAGACAGGATCATGCTTCCGGGTCAGTCCAGACAGAGGTTCCTTCAGCAGGGAGAAGCTGGATGTGGTGTGCAGGCCTGTTATTCCATTGACAGTGGAAAGTCAGATAGATTGTAGTTCAAGTGTACACTTGGGCAAGACTTTAATCTCCACAGTCACCAGGGCAAAGAAAGGTGAGGGATCTGGCTCAACAGGAAAGCACCTGCTTAGGAAATGTGTTCTGGGTTCAAGGCCCGACTACAGTGACAAACCCTTGCCTAGCAATTTGTGAGCTCCCGAGTTCAAACTTTCAGTACACCCACAAAACAACAAATGACAACAATGCAAGAAATTCATGCAAATGACTGCGACTTTTCCCAATGTTCTGCAGTCATTTCACCAGCATATGCTCTTCATTTCTTAAAAAGGTTTGAGTTCATTTTATTGGCCAGCACTTTGGGATCTTGTCTCAACAAAACCATGTGGATGCAAACAAGGGTAGGATCCTTTGAATGGACAACTACTAAAGGAATAAGCTGAAAGTTTTATATTGAATAGAATTGGATCTAGAAAACTAAAACTTGTAAAAACAATAATGGCAAAACCCCAAGTAATCTCTAAAGCAGAATAAACTTTGCATGTAGGGACTCAAAGTATAAATTTTCTAGGGAAATGTTTTAGAAGCATTTGTGTTGATTACTTTTCATTTAACAGTGTGAGGTCTGGAACTTTCAACATCATCCTTTTCTCTCCCTCTCCCCAATCCCAGTGAATAATAATCTACCGTATCCATTGCAACTACAGTCTCAGATAGTTTATAACATTTGTTCATCTCTCCTAAACTGTTAAGACCATTCAGACCATTCAGAATTTAGTAATTATTTAACAATATTCTGTTCCATGTACCGAGGATTAGCTGTTTTCTCCATGTGAAAAACTACTAGAGAGAAATTTTCCCCCACAATTATTTCTGAAACAGACTACATGCACTTAATTCTCCCATTGAGTTTAAATACATATTTAAAGTTGGGCAGACGAGGGGTTTTCAGGTTTGATGTAAAAGTATGATGCATTTAAAAAGTTCTATAAGCTGTCTCCTGCTGGAATTTCTATTTATTTGTAGCATTTGAAGCAAATTATAATAAACAAGCCCTTTATTTCTTTGTGTTCATATATCTTATTGTCTACATAATCTGATGAGTAGTTGATTAAATTAACACAACCTTTCTCTGCATTGAGGCTTTATTGGCAATAGTATATATCATATCTTAAATTCCTCTGTGGTTATTTTTTCCCCTTAAGCCTGTTAGTTTCATTCTATTCAATCAATAGAAACTGTTCCTAAGATGAATATCACTAGTAAATCCTTATTCTTTCTCTACGACACTCAGTTTAGCTTGTCAGAAATATTTCTATGTCCACAACAGAATTATTCTGTGTTTGTCAAATGCTAATTTTTTTCTCCTTAAATGCATTAGGCTATCCAGAGAGTGATACGTGTTTGATCACCTTGCCAACTGTTTTCTATCTGAGAAACAAAGGAAACTACACATGTATATGAAAACTGATTAGCATTGTACCCTAAAGCAATTAAATAAATATTAGAAGAAACTCCCACAGCCCTTTGTTTTGCTATAAGGGGCTCAGCTGTGCTCTTTCTAACCCTAACTACATCACTTCAAATTACCAGTAAATTAACAGAGGAACACTTTCAACCTCAGAGCAGATTTGATCCAAATAGTCTTTAAATGCCATTTCTGTTCCTATTAACCTAAAGATCGGCATAGCAGATATTTTCTCGGGCTGCCCAGCAGTCCAGGGCATTAACGGTGAAATTGTGACAGCACTTTTCATGATGATTTATGATTCCGTGTTTAACTTGATTACGCCAATGCTGACTCTGAATACTATTTCAATTAGTGCACAGAAGGTCACATCACAAATATTCCTCTATAATCTATTCCTATTAACACTAATACACAGAGTAACCAAATCTTTTCACCCTTGTTGATTCCCATCATCTATAGCTCTAACTGCAGGCTTGTTTACCAGCTTACTGTGCCGGACACTTCCGAAATGGTAATTTTCACTCCTTTGAGTATCATTAATAACGCACTATGACATGAGGAACACAGCATCCCTCTGCTGGTGTGTGTGTATTAATAATTATCAAAGCCTCAGATTTACTAAATAGGAGATATGTTTTCTAAAATGCTTGTCTAAAGCATTATTTCATAGCCAATTACTAAATAAATATACAAAAGGTTTTGTTTGGGGGGGAATGAAACTGGCTTCCGCTTGAAATCAATTTTAGCAACAATTCTTCTCTCATTATTGCTCCTTTAATGACTTCAGGGAATTGTTTCTATTTATATGCAACCAATCATAATCCTGTTTTCCTTCTACTTCTTTTTTGACTAATTTCTTTGTCTAATCATTAGGGAAAATGGAGAATAATGGGTCATCAGGTCTTTTCTTCCTACCTGTAAACTACATATTAAACAGTCCCTATGGTACAGAATTAAGACTACAAAGAGGTGTTTTATTAAACACAAGACAAAAAAAAAAAAAACGACAAAAACCTTTTCAATTTGTCCAAAAGTTAAAGTGAAACCAACTGTTCAAGACAAAAATGCACATATCATGTCAACAATTAGTGAGCACTGTTCAAAGACTGTGTGTTCAAAGTGTGCACAATCTGTATTTTAAGTTATATGTGGAGGGAATCTAGACAGAAAGTTAATTAACAATAAACCAAGAGGGCTTCATCACAGCCATTTAACTATGCACGCAGAGGCTGGCGTCCAGCGGGGTGCTTGGCGGGAAGCTGGAATGTCACCATGCTCAGTGGGCCCCCAATAAATGCTTTATTAACAAGGGTAATGTCAGCCTTGCAAAATATTAAAGGGGCCTCATCTCTGTAGCTTGTTTCTACCCCCCTTATTTTTCAGTTACCTGATTTTCTTTTTAAGTATTTATGCAATTAAGTTTTTTGTGAAGGGCAGCGGGCAAATCAATAGTAGAGTATCATTTCACAGTTCACTATTGTCAACTCTGACAGCCTTGCTTTTAAAGATCTCCCAACAAGGAGAAATTATATTTGTATCCCTCTCACAGACAGCTTCACGGATGGTTTTTGAGATATTCTGTGTGTTTATTCAAGCAAGAACCTTGCCTGTTTGGAAGGGAGAGGCTGACTCTACATGACCAGCACACTTTAAAAAAGTTAGCATGGCCAATAGAAAACACAATAGAAAATATCATTGACATTGTTTTACTTCTTTTAAGTGTTGTTTAATTTTTTATTTAAATATTATTTCTTTAAGTGGTTTTATACAATTGCTCCATACACCAGTTCAGCAAAGTATAAACAAACTAGTCAATTCTGACCAATGATCTATCTATCCTTTTTGCCCTTACAGCTACATAACTTGTTTCTCTTCAGAATTCCTTTCTTTCCATTCACCTTCCCCCACCCCTGGGTCATCTTTTAGAACTATATTTCCTATTCTAAAGGACATTGTCATCTCATTAGAGCTGGCTAGAGTAGTAAAAAGTAAGATAGTACCTAATACTGATCAAGTATGTATATCCACCTATCAGTTAAAAAAATAAATCTTGGAGAACACAAAACAACTATTCTGGCAAAGGGATTGAAGATGGGATAAATGATTCATAGATGAGAGAATTGCTAAATATGTCTTTGAGACATACTAAACCCACTAGCACAACAATGTTCATTGCAGCACTATTCATCATAGCAAAGATATGGAACCAACCTAGATGTCCCTCAGTTGATGAGTGGATCAACAAGTTGTGGTATTTGTACACAATGGAATTCTATGCTGCTGTCAGAAAGAATGACATTGCCCCATTTGTTAGGAAATGGAAAGACTTAGAAAAAATCGTATTAAGTGAAGTAAGCCAGACTCAAAGGAACTTAGGCTCAATGGTTTCCCTCATTTGTCATAATCAGTAGAAACCTTGGGCTGTACTAGCAGAGATTTGCAATAGAGCAAAATCTTGATACATAAGGCCATATAATGTGAAGCTAATTGAAAGGACCTCCAGGATATTGAAACAAAAGCCATATAATGAATGATTGTTGTCCTTAATGTACTATGTTGTCTCTCATCTCCTTTGCTGTCCCTTGGTTATCTCATATTGGTATAGTATCTCACTTTGTTATCTGATATATTGAATTTATTTGTATTTGGATATTTGAAATTTGATAGGGAAGGGGGGAAAACCAAGACGGGTGGGGGGTGTGGGGGGGTGGGAAATGGGTACCAAGACATGTGAAAGGGTATCAATGTATGTGAATTAATGCACCTTCTATCTGGCAAATATCATGTAACCCTTTTACTAATTAAATAAAAAAATTTAATAAATATGTCTTTGAACATGGCATGGCAGCCCTCATTTGCAAAGCTTTCCCTACTGCTTTGAATGCTAGAAAAGTACTAGGAGCAACAGACAAAGTACAGAAAGGCACAGTCCTTCTTGCCTTTGGGATGCTCAGGTACAATTTCAAAGACAGAGGATCCCTAAGGCCAAATGGTACATTGACTCAAAAAACATATTTTTCTGTTATTTTCATGTTCAAAGTTGACATCTGGACAAGATCTACCTTTATTTCAATGATACATACTTGAAAGCATTGTTTATAGTGCTTGGCACATAATGGTTGATTAAGGAGGATTATTGTTCTTCCTATCTTCTCTGTCACTTTCTATTTTCCACCTCTCACTCCTTTTACCTGGACTCCACTTTAAATGACTAATCAGCCAGAGACAGAGGCCAGTGGTCTAGAGGTAGGACACTCTACAACTTTCCCTAAGGCCCCACTCTTTACACTATAGTTGATGTCAAATGATCCAGTGAACAAACTGCTTGCAGTGATTTTTTTTTGCCAGGGAGTCGTTCATGGAGCTTGAACTGTGGGCCTAAACATTGTCCTTGAGCTCTTCAGCTCAAAGCAATTGCTCTACCCCTTGAGCCACAGCTCCACTTCCCCATTTTCTAGTGATTAACTGGAGAGAAGAGTCTCACATTCTTTAGTGCCAGGGCAGGCTTTGAACCGTGATCCTCAGATCTCAGCCTCCTGAATAGCTAGGATTACAGATGTGAGCCATTGGTGCCTGGCTGCAATAATTTTTTTAAATAAATAAAGGATTAACTTTCCAGTCCAACTCCAGAATTTTGATGGAAAACATATTTAGATGTAAAAGGAAACCCAGAAGGTACATGGCCCCAAAACTTCATGCTAGGATAGCAAAGTAGAAGAGAGAATCACATACTTTCTCTTAGTTACATATAGACACACTTAAAGTATTTAAGTAAGGAGCGACAAAGATGAATGAACCTCCTAAATTGTTGCATTAATAGGGTAGTTAGAGTTAAGGATCAGTGAGCATTTATTCTTATAAAAGCTTTCTTTAGTTTTCCATATAAATGTACTACTTTGTATAATAGTATCTGTGTAGTAATCATAAGTGATGCTTAGCCTACACGTCTGAGTGATTAGGGAATAGTTATAAATTTTTATATGCATATATCTATATCTCCTTGTGGATATAGCCTTCATTTCACAGGTGGTTCATAAAAGAGTTGTAATAGAAAAGATCCACTTCAAATGAAAGGTTGAGCTGTTATCTCTAGATTAAGAGCGGTCACAGAGATTAGCCCCTTGCCCCGAGCAATTTATAAAAAGCCAATGAGGGGCTGGTGGCCATCAAAATAAATATAATTAACCCACTTAGAAAAACCTTCACCCTTGTTACGGATAGTTTCTGCTTGATCAGGCAGACTAGAGTAATGCACAAATAAATTAAGAAAAAAGAATCCAGGACTTTAAAGTTTCTTTCTCATTTCTCCATAAATAATTGGACTGTAGAAGAATGGGCCCATTTTTCAAACTCTGAATAAGCACCTCATGTATATGAGTCAGTTCATAATTTTTGCACAGATGTCACACTCCACAGGATATAAAAACAAACTAAAGATAGCTGGCCATATAATGTGTAGATATATCATCGTTACAGATGCTCAGTAGAGCTTCTGCTTTTTTTCCCCCCTCAAAACAAATCTCAAATCTACATATTTTGAAGATATAAATTTCTCATTTGTTATTCTTGGACATGTTCTCTATTAATTTTTATGTGAATTTTTTTTAAAGTACCAGACACACAAAGCTAGCATATGATTGAGAAAGTGGAAAAAGCAACTTTTCACAAAGAGAATGGAATGAAGCAGCCGGGGTGCATATCTGACAATTAGCCAGCTTACTAACCCTCAGTAGCTCCTCTGGAGGTTAGTCAGGCTTTAGCCCACCCATTTAGTCTCATTCCTTGAACCTGCAAATATTGCCAGTGCATAGGAGGACACTTCAACTCTTCTTTTCAGGCCAGAAATGATGCATATTTTAGACTTGCAGCCCTTCCACTAAACATTAGAATCATTTGTCGATATATAGATACATTCTAGTTATTAAAATGAGGGAAACCATTCAGTCTATGTTTCCTTAGGTTTGGCTTACTTCACTGAATATAATTTTTCCAAGTGTGTGTGTGTGTGTGTGTGTGTGTGTGTGTGTGTGTGTGTGTGTGTATAAAACACATTTTCTTGATTAATTCATCTACTGAGGGGCATCTGGGTTGATCCCATAACTTAGCTATAGTAAATAATGCTGCAGTGAAGATGCTGGTGTGATGACTTTCGTGCATGCTGGTTTGTGCTTATTTGGGTAAATGCCCAGAAGTGGGATTGCTGGGTCATAGGGCAGCTCTATGTTTAGTCTTTTGAGGAACCTCCATACTTCCTTCCAGAGTGGTTGGACAAATTTACACAATCACCAACTCTGTAGTAGTGTTTCCTTTTTGCCATACCCCTGTCAGCATCTGTTATTGTTAGTTTTTTTTTTTTTACAATAGCCATTCTAACTGAGGTGAGGTGTTGTTTTGATTTGCATTTCTTTTATGGCCAGAGATGGTGAACATTTCTTTCATGTGTCTATCTATTGGTCTTTCCTATTTCTTCTTTAGATAAGTCTCTCTTTCAGTCTTTAACCACTTATTAAGTGAGTGATTGTTTCTTTGAGGATTTGTTATACTTGGAAATGATTAATTAAACAGCACTCTAAGCATTCACACAGTGAGAAACAAAGGAGGATATTCTTAGGAGAGGAACACAATGGCTCAAGAGCTATGAGCATATGATCATTTAAAATGATACTTTTCAAAATGAACTCCAAGAAATGAAAATAAGATGTTTCTTTAATTGTACTGTTTGAGTTATTTTTTCCTTTGGTTTATTCCCTTTTGTCACTGTTTTGATTTCTGTATCCTTTGTCTTGTATGTAAGTAAATTTCTTGCCAATAAATTAATGTAATGATAAACTTTATGATAATATAAGTTAAAATTTATTTTAACATGCTTGCTTATTAAATTAAATCTGTATTTTATGAAATGACCCCACAGTGGGATAAAAAATTAATCTTTTATTAAAAAAACCTTCCTGTGTATCTCATTGACATGAATCCCAGTGACCCATGGAGAAGGAGGGAAAATTGTAGAGTTAAACATCTCCAAATGACTTCCATCTGAACAATTGTTTGTTGTTGTTTTGGTGCCCATCCTGTGCCTTGAACTCAGGGTTTGGGCACTTTGTAGCTCAAGGTTGGTACTCTAATACCTCACTCTACAGGTCCATTTCTAGATTTTTGCTGGTTAATTGGAGATAAGTGTCTCACAGACTTTCTTGCCTGGACTGGCATTAAACAGATCCTTAGATCTCAGCCTACTAGTTAACTAGGATTAAGGTGTGACCTACCAGTGCCCAGAAATAATTTACCTGTTGTAAGTTTAATGTAATATAGAAGGAAAGATAAAAATCAAGAAGAAACAAAAAAGAAAGGAGGAAGAAAACATATTTCTTAAGTACCTATTTGAAACCCTGTCAAATCCAGTGTATAACTATTATTATTAAAGGGATAAATATCTCTAAAGTGTTTGGCATTTATTTCACAACATAGAAATAAAAGAAACTGAAGACAAATAAAATGAACATTTGTCCACATGTGGCCTCAACTGCCTCTATCATTTAGAATACTAAACTGCATAGACTAGAGATCCTACTGTAGTTTTTGTACTATTTTTCTTCTTTCACTGTGTTGTTTCTATCAGAGTCTCAGTCAATGGCTCAGATTGGAATAAAGCTCATTCTATAACCCAAGCTAGCCTCAAATACTTGATCCTCCCACTTCAGTCTCTGAAGTGCTGGCATATAACAACATACACCACATTTACTTTCTTTGTTGTTAATCTCATAGAAGCAAATGAGTCTCTTTACCATTTGTTGTTGAGACCATGCTTTCTTTTAACATTGAATTAAGGTGTATCATGTTATAACAAATTATCAGGAGTAAAAATTTATTTTTTTCTTTTCCTTTTCCTTATTTCCTTACCTCTGTATTTTCATTATCAGTGATTGAAAACTACATAAAATACATTCCTGGCCAGATTCCTTACTCATCACATGCATTGTAATATTTGTTTTTTTATAATAATTAAATAGTAATTTTTCATTCACTGTACTAGGGATATGCTTTCGTAATCAGAATAAATTCAAAGACATCAAAACTACAAAAAAGAAGAAATATGATGATGATGATGACTATTATAAACATTTTTACTTTTGGTCTCACTGTAAGTGAATTTTTCCATTACAAATTCTACCAAATGAATAAAAAAACACTCCTGTGGCATTTAATTTGTGAAATGAAGTTAATTTCTAATACACAATCATCTCAAGATATTCATTCTTGCTTAAAATTTAAAAATTCCCCAATATGAAGCTATTTCCTTCAAAGAACCTTGTATACCTTATTTGTGATACACTTAGGTTAAACATATTTTTCTCTTGAATGCTACAAAGTTCCAGAATTCCTATGAATTAAACTTGATATAAGTTTGCTATTCATGCTAAACTTAGAATGTAGGAAAGTGCTGCTAGATTTTTTTTGGCCTAAACTGACTTCTTCCTCCTTGAACACTTCCTGTAAAACATGACAGTCTAGTGAAGCCGACAGTGAGAGCCTCTTGGGGCTGTTCCAGTCTTCAGTAAATGAAAAGCTCTTTTCAGACTGAATTTTAGTTGTGTATTGTTATTTGTCTTAGAACCCATTTATTAGTCCAGAGATAATGTGACAGTTGACTCTTACAGTAACAGAGTACTCATTAGCTAGCTTGACAGGGAGGTGCCAACATGCACTGGAGATTGTATTTTATTAATCTTCATGGCTCATTTGGAAGCCTGGCTGGCTATCTTGTAATATGCCCTCATGCTGACTTGGCCAGGGATGTGTAGCCATGCTTAGATGGCAGAATATAAACTTGCATGATAAGATCTTTCCCTTTCCTTGACCTGAAATGCAGAAATCAGTAACACCCAAGTGGAATGATGGAGCATCTAGGGAAAATTTCCTTCCTGAGAACAGAAAACATTCTTTCTAGATAGCAAGAACCATTTCTATTATAAACTACTCAGTGCCTGATTAATATGCAAGGTAAACATCTGGGGAAGATTTAGTTAAAAAATTTAAGATGACTTGTGAAATGACTCTAAAAAGCACATTGGTTATTGTATTGCTCAAATAAAATTTTTTTGGTGATAAGCATAGTTTTTTTTTGAATCAGTCCAATTTTCCTTGAAAGTTATCAAGTTTTCCTAAATCATACTCTTGGCTTTTGAAAAAAATTTACCTTGTGCTTGAACAAGATGGAGTTTCATAATGCACTTCTGAAGGTCTTATTCAGATAACTTTTGTGTTTTAGTTGGGTTTTTGGTTTGGGGAATACACTTGGAATCTCATTGGCTCCTGTACCAGTCATACCAGAGGCCCTTATAAAGTAGTTGTTTCAAAAGGCATTTTCATAAATACTTTGAAAGATGGCTGAAAAATCTTGGAGCCCCTTCCAGTTTAGTGACTTTCCAAACAGACTTTGTCTTGATTTCTTATTTATTTCTTACCAATTCAAATGTGTTTTACTTCTTATTAACTGAAAATAGATTCTATTTGTATGGCTCGTTTTTTTTTGGCACTCCACTAATAGAGCTAATCAATGAGATTCTAAGGCTTAAAAAAATGAAATCAACATGTGGTTTAATTCTCACTACTAATACTACCCTGAAAGACTGTTAAGCTTCTGATAGAAAACAATAAAAAACAAGGAAATTCACTGTTAAAACGGCAGCATACCATATGTCCTTTAATACCTAATTACAACAGGGGCACAATAAGAAAGTCATTAAATCTGCACCCTATTGTGCATAGGTATCAGGGCGCATATGGCAGGTTTCAACCATTAGTATAAATTTGATTGCATCTGTGATTTTCTCTTACAACTCTGACGGTACTTTGAGGAAGAAAATGTTGGTAGGCATATTGGCCATTGAAAAGAATTGCCAACAATGAGAAATGGGACCATTTTATTCCTGTAGAGATAGGTTATTATAAATTGCACAAAGGCCTACTAGTAACCTTGTGTTTGCCTCTGGCTTTCAATGGCTTTTGGTGCAGTATTTCTATCATTGAAAAATTCCCACTCAAGTAATATTTACTTTCCAGTTAGGGAAGTTGATCAGAATATTAGCAAAATTTGTACTTGTCATTAACTATTTCTAATAATGCTATCAAGGAATGTGCCTAACTATAAAAATCATAAGTAATAAAAGGAAGCACTATATTTATACATTCTTTTAAAAAGCAAATTAATGATGATGTATAAGGAAGGTATTAAAATGGATGTTTTCTCTGTAGTACAGATTCAAAGCTGTATTATATGTGTGTATGCAAATATATATGTATGTATGTATGCATGTCAGTGTATCTGTCCATCCTACTCTTCATTTTGAAATCAATCTAGGTACAGAGAATAAAGCTTGGTAGAATAAAGGTATTAGTTCTCATTCACCTTCACATATCTAAGGCCTTGCTCAGGATAAACATTTTAGTGTGCCTGAAATATTTGGATGCAAGATAAATATATCTTGATTTGAATCAGATCCATATATTGTCCATATAATTTTCTTGTATTTCATTTATGCATCCATTCGTTTTCCAATTACTGACCAGTTTCTATCCCTGGGAGATGTTTTAAGTACTTTGAAATCAACAGTATTGGAAGCAGGCAAGGCTTCACTAGCCATACACTCTACTGGAAGGAATCAGCAAAAATGAAAATACAGGCTTTCCACTGTTGATAAATGCAAGCAGGAAATAAAATAACCAAGGGATAAAGAGTGTTAGGGAACTTGGGTAGCAGATTTGCTGCTTCTCTGGTTGTAGCCACATAACAATTAGTGTGCAGGGGTGAGGAAAGAGAGTCCTGGCCTCTTGACAACAGGATAAAGGATGCAGAAAACTCAAAATGTTCCCAAGGCAGATAGTAGGTAAGCACTTGAGGTTGTGGTATCCTTTTTAACTCCTGAAAGAGTGATGTGGAGGCTAAGTGAAAACAAGCTAAAAGCTGGTGATCCAGAGACTCACTTTAGAATTGTTGGAAATTTTGTCTATCTTGGAGTCTCTTCTGCCTGGCATGTATTGTCCAATAGTTCTTTGACTCAGAGCTAGGTTAGAGACTCATCATAGATGACAAAACTTTGGAGGGTATTTTCCTACAGTTCATGATAGGTACCAAATGTGTGTGTGTGTGTGTATATATATATATATATATATATATATATATATATATACACACATTTTTTTCTTGTAGCTGGTGAACTGTAATTTTTAGAAAGCTTCAAAAAATTAAAAATATAAGTATGATGTTGAATAAAGTCTCACAATTGAGAATGTTATTCTGTGTTACATATTTATCCTGGAAGACTGAAATGAACTGCTTAGGCTGTAGATATTACACATTGTCTTAACTATAAAATACTAATTTTATCACTTATATGTTGGCCTAGTTAGGGAAGCCTTTCCCTAGATCTTATCCTTTTGGTTAAAGGAACATTACTCTTGTATTTGTTGTGGAAGGATTGGACTCAGGTGAGGATTTGGTCTAAAACCCAGAAAAATAAGAATTTAACAA
>NC_143519.1:26853911-26906411 GCF_031878675.1 Megascapheus bottae
TGGCCTATATCTGATATGTGGAGATGGAGGATTGAATCACCATTCCTGTCATCTCAAGCTGTTGATAAATTGTTCAGCCAAGAACTGTACTTACTTCCTTAGGGTCATTTATAGGCTGATAATAATCATAGGGACAAAGAAAGGAAGATTGCGTGTGTATGTATGTGTGTGTGTGTGTGCATGTGTATGTATTCTATCACATATGTTATAATTGTGCAGTTTTTATACACATGTACATTTTAAAGTTAAAACAATTTATTAGAAGATATGAGTTCTTTGCAAGTTATAATGGCATGTATTAAGAGCTGTCCGTCAGACTGTTCATCCATGCAGTTCCTCAGAATTACTGTATTAAATATAAATCTCAGGATACATATTACTTTCTTTTTACTTTTAAATAAGTGAAAATTTTAAAAATGAACCATGCATTGGGGGTTTTACTTAGTTGGTAGCGTGGACTAAGATCTCTGGGTCAGAATATCTCTGTTTAACTCAAAATTCTATATTTTAGGATAGCTAAAGATAGATGGCTTCATGGTTTTCATAAACCATTTAATAAATTAATTTTTACTTGGTCTTTTTCAAGTGGTAAGTGAAGTACAGTGGTCACAGAAGTTGTTTCCCATTATGACCTGCTGATTTAAATTAAAAGAGTAATTCAGGTTCAAAACACTTAACTATAGATAGTGTTAAGTAGCCACATGAATTAGTAAGAGATATAAAAGTTATACAGTACTATTTAATATAATGTAGTTGTAGTGTTTAGTGATTTATATACTAATCTACTATGTCATTTGAGTGATCAAGGCTACCTCAAATTTTAATGGCCTAAAGTAAATGTTGGTTCGTGCCCTAGAATTCTATGACCATTCTTCAGGAAGCAGGAATCCCTTCTAGCAGAGATGAGGATATATTAAGTGATCAGTTACTGAAACTAATTTGACTTTCTTTAAATTCATTCTGGTATCACTTAAGGAAAAAAAGTCTGTTATTTTAGTTTGGGTTTTGGAACTAGATTCTTTTCATCTCACTATATTTTGAATGCTAAAATTGTGTTACAGGGATTTTTGCATCATTTTTGTTTTTCTTATATTTTGTTGTTCTTCCCTCAATTAATTTACATTTGGAGAACCCATCTACATTTTTACAGATAGGCTTATACAGTCTGTCGGATGATATAAGTCCAATATCCATATTACATAAACTGAAGTTTTAATACTTACCAACATGTTCAGCTTCTTATAGAAATGATATCTTTAAGGGTCTTAATTAATTAATTGAGTCACATGAACACTTATTTAGTTTTGTTCTTGTTATTTTTCACGCCTGACCCTTTCAAAATCAGTGCTTGTATATAAGAAAAAAGTAATATTCTAAAATATTTTAAAATGCACATGTAAATTAAACATGTAGATCTAAAATTCTTATTTCTGTGTCTGATGTTATATGTTTTAGATTATAGTTTTTAGCTATAATCTGTTCCCTTGGTCACTGAATTGATAGACAAATAAAATTTAATCTCTACATTTCAATTTCCAAGAATTTTTCACTAATTTATTACATACATAAATTATACTTACTAAACATATTTAGTTTAGTTTTTAATTTAACTGTTTTGTTTTGGGAAAATGTATTTTATTTGGTGGTTTTCTGTTTTAGTGCAGCTTAATTCTCTGTTTCCCATACTGTCTAAACTAAATGTTGATGATTAAGTTATCTTGACATGAACCATTTTGGTGCTTTGAAAAAACTCACCACAGAAAATTTGATGGTATATTTTTATTAATTGGATAAATGAATTGTGAGATGTGTGATTGCATGATGATGTACTCATTTAGTTGTTGCTTTTTGCTTTTACTAATCTCTGTCATATTGAATTTATAAATGGAACAGAATGACCTTTGAAACAGTGATGGAAACGAAGAGATAAACACAACTTGAAAGGACAAACCAATTAATATCAATGTGTTTGCAACACATACATGAGGAATTTTAATCCTTTGCTCTCAACAGTAAACTTGTGTTTCTTTTATTGCATAAGGTAGCATACTTTCTGGTAGTTAGATACTAATTCTACTCTTTCTGAAATGTATAATTTTAGATATTTATTTAGTGCATGCAAAATAATTTTAGTGCATAAAATGTCCTAATAGGTAATACTACATTCAAATTTAATATCATCTTTTTAAAAATCACTGATGCCTACAATATGAACATACACACATATAAAATGTTCATATGTATTCATATGAAACATTGAGAAAATAGATTTTGTCCTTGAATTAGAGTAACTTCCTAAATAGAACACTATCTTGTAAATTTAGACTCATAATTGATCTCCCACCATCATCCACAGAATACTTTTGAAAAATTCTGATTCAGTAATCATAAATAAGGCCTTTATTTTTAACCTGTTGACCTGTAATGTTAAAGAATATTTTTCAAGATCAATAAGTATATTTGAGTGTGCTCTTATACTAAAACCTAAGCACCATTTCCACTTTCTTGTTCCCATATGCTTTCATCCTTTGCCTTCTCCATTCATTTTACATAATTGAGGTTAGATTCCTTTTTTAAAAATAAACAGATTCTGCTTTGGTGTGAATTTTTGTACCCTTCTCCATTCTACTCCCGTTAATAGCTTAATTATAGAATATAATCAATTTAGCATACAAGTTTTGAAATATTGCCATTGATGCACAGTAAGTAAAAAGTAATACAAGCTTGACATTTTAAAACACTTGCCTCAAAAGACTTCATTCTAATTGATTTTTAAAAGAGTTCCATGTAAAAGTGAACTTAGAAATGTTTATAATGGTTTTGGCAACATCCCAAATGTTTACCACAAAGTGTAACTCAGCAGTTTCTGAGTCCCTCTATGAAAAAACAAAGATATGTCCCATAGTTGCCTTAATCCATGCTCATGTTGAACCCTCAACACACACAGCAATTTTTCTTTTTTCAAGTCTTGGAGCTTGAACTCAGGGTCTGGGCACTGTTCTTGGACAGTTTTGAACCACCACTTCTGGCTTTTTCTGTGTATATGTGGTACCAATAAATCGAACCCAGGGCTTTGTGCATGCTAGGCAAGCACTATGTGTGTGTGTGTGTGTGTCAGTGTGTCAGTCCTAGGCTTGAACTTTGGGCATCTGCACTATTCCTACCTGAGCCTTTTTGCTAAAGGATAACACTTAACACTTGAGCTTCAATTCTATTTCTCAGTTTGATGGTTAATTGGATATATGAGTCTCAGCTACTTTCTTGCCTACCCTAACTTGGATGATGATGCAGTACTCACATGTGTCTCATAAGTAGCTAGGTTCATAGGCTGAGCCTCCTGCTCCAGGCTCATGACATTTTTCAACCAAGGAATATTTCTTAAGAAAGTTATGATTAGCAAATGATCTTCCATATTTTTTCAACTTACATCTTTTCTCCTGCATTCTTTTTTCATATATTTTTATTGTAATTAATAAAAGGGTTATATTATATTCTCCAGATAGAAGGTGCATTACTTCACATACATACCCTTTCTCATGTCTTGGTCCCCATTTCCCTCCCCCCAACCCCCACCCGTCATCTTGTTTTCCTCCCTTCCCTATCCAATTTCAAATAACCAAGTACAAATATATCCAATATATCAGATAACAAAGTGAGATACTGTAACAATATGAGATAACCAAGGGACAGCAAAAGAGATGAGAGATAACATAGGACATTAAAGACAACAATCACTCATTATATGGCTTTTGTTTCTATATCCTAGAAATCCTTTCATTTAGTGTCATACTGTATGGCCTTATGTATCTAGGTTTTGTTCTATTGCAAATCTCTGCTAGGAGAGCCCAAGGTTTCTACTGATTATGACAAATGAGGGAAACCATTGAGCCTATGTTCCTTTGAGTCTGGCTTACTTCACTTAATATGATTTTTTCTAAGTCTTTCCATTTCCTAACAAATGGGGCGATGTCGTTTTTCTGACAGCAGCATAGAATTCTGCATTCCTTTTTAAGAAAATAATATTCCAAATATTATTCAGTGAAATTAAGATATATATATGTATGTATATATATATATATATATATCATTGCTCCCTAATGGCTGATTGGAGGTTTGAAAAGTTCCTCAAACAGCTCAAATAATGGATATACCATCCCTTGTATTTTAACAAGTGTGCTGACTGAAATACAAATAGCATGGACCACACAAATTGTTTTATCAAGCTACTGGTATATATTTCAGGAAAAATCATTTCATTGACCCCCGTTGTTTGTCAGTTCCTGTATGGATTTTTTTGTCATTTTTAAAAATATATAATTCGGTGACTGGTGGTGTATCTGTTTATTTTGAGTGGTAAAGATCAATTTACAGAGAATGAATAAACATGTTCTATTTAGATCTCTACCCTTTAATAATATTAATTTTTGCATAATATTTCTTTGAAATTAGTAGTTGAAAGTTTTGTGTCATTTTATTCTTCTGGATATTTCATAATTCTCTGTGATTTTTCTCAATTGCAATTAGGCACAATTATGATAAGTTTTTAATGTACAATTCACCCAAATAATTGATTTGTAAGCATTTCATTTTGGGATTTAGACAGTAACCTAATGGCATAACATCTATTTATTCCCCCAGGAGCCTAAAGTGATTTGTAGTTTGAATTTTTTGTATCATAAATCCATGGAGTGCAGACAATATTACAATATTCAATAACTAGAAATTCTAATTAGTGAACTTAAGTCACTAATGCTAACAAATAAAGGTGACAAAGACAATGAAGAAAATGAAATGAACTGATAAAAAGGTAAATAAGGCTGGGAGTTTGGCCTAGTGGTTAACGTGCTTGCCTAGCATGCACAAAGCCCCGGGTTTGATTCCTTGGTATCACATACATACAAAAAAGCCGGAGGTGGTGCTGAGGCTCAAGTGGTAGAGCTCTAGCCTTGAGAAAGTCCAAGGGCAGTGCTTAGGCCCTGAGCTCAATCCCAGGACTGGTAAAAAAAAAAAAAAAAGTAAATAATTAATGTAAAAGGAAAATAACACCTAACTTATCCAAACAATCCAGTATGAAGTTGCTTCTTTGACAAGATATGCATTTGAATGTTTTCCCTCCTATTACTCTTTGTTATTCTAAATTTGAACTCTGGAACTGAATTAGAAATATTTAAATGTCATTATTATTTTGGTCTCTGTCTTTTCTACTGTTGTATGTATATATAGCTCCTTTTACACTATGGATAAGTCAATTCTCTATTCCTTCTTCAATATGAATACAAACATTATGTTGCACTGATTGTGTACCAAAATCTGAATCTAGTGTGGTACTTTGAAAATATGGTGCCAGATTCAGATAACATTGTTACAATTTTCAAAAGTGTACAAACACACACATAAAAAGAGGTATGATGTAGGTTATGTCATTAGCACATTTTTTAAGAGAGCAATAATCAGCTTATAAACTTTTTAAGTCAAATTTTCTATTGTAATTAATAGAAAGGTTACATTATATTCACCAGATAGAAGGTGCATTCCTTCACAAACATTGGTACCCCTTCTCGTGTTTTTGTTCCCATTTCCCTTCCCCTCCCCCCTCCCCTCATCTTGTTTTTTCCCTCTTCCTTATCCTATTTTAAATAAACAAATAAACATACATACAGTTTACCAGATAACAAGGTAAGATACTACCATGAGCATAATCAAGGGACAACAAAATAGATGAGAAATAACATAGTACATAAGAACAACAATCACATGTTATATGGCTCTTGTTTCCATATCCTTGTGGTCTTTTCATTTAGCCTATAAACTTTTAATGGAAAACTTTGGTCCCATTTTCTGTTATCAGGTAAAACCTATACTCCAATGTTTCAAAAAAAACAGACATTGCTTTATTCAGTGCACATAATACTTACTTTAATTGGCCTTTAATAAGCTTGATTTAACTGGGATTTATGGAAGAACAGTGGTCATTAACATTAGCCAGATTAAGACTCTGTTAATTACTATTGATAGATAAAATAATGTGCAAAAATCATCTGAATTTTTCCTATACTTATAAATTGAATTCAAGTTTGTAGCTTTTAAATGAAGTTGTACTTAGAGTTTAAAATTGAATATTTACTTCTGTAACATAGGCACATAACTTTGTAGGATAGATGCCTCCATGTTTTACATTGTACAGCTTGTTTGCTATGAATATGACCTACTTTCAAAATATAATTTTTTTTTCTGGTTTCCGGTGCTTGAACTCTAGGCCTAGGTGCTGTCCCTAGACTTGTTTTGCTCAATGCTAGCACTATACCACTTGAGCCATATCACCACTTCTGGCTGTTTCTGACTTGTTTTTATGACTTTGAATTGTGATGCTCAGATCTCAGCTCCTGAGTAGCTAGGTAAGAGCCATGGGCATCCAGTTTAAAATATAACTTTATATGCGTTCCTAAGATTTTATCTATGGGTAGGTAGTTCTATACTCACTTTTATGATTTATGTAGTGTGATTATATTTAGAAATAAGTGGATATCTTAATTATCTACAGATGATAAAGTTTTAATTATTGATATGTTTTGTGTTGTTCTTGTGGCATTTCTATATTTTTGTCTTTGAAGGTCTATTCTTGGCCTTAGTGTGGGTTTCCCATCCTGTTTAGGCTCAATAAATTGTGAATTATTTTTTTCATCAAGAGGCTTTTTCTCAAAAAATTTCAGTTTCTTGAAAGTGCACTTAAATGATAAACACAGTTATTGAATTAGAAGCCTTCCAACCAACATGAGTTTGAGATTACATGTGGAATTCTCATAATATTCAACCTTGATAAAAATAATATGATCTAATGATAAAATTTTATACCAATAATATTTTTTCCTTCTAAGTACCTCCTTTTTCTACTTCAAGATGCCTAACAAAGAATCTAGTATGGTTCTAGGCAAAATCCGATTTAGCAATAAATACCATCTGATGCCCTAGTATGGACTCTGATTTTAATCAGTACATAGCAACATTTTGTTGTTGTTGTTGATGATGTAGTTATCATTGTTGTACATCAGAAGTTCCTTTGGAAATTTTGGAGATATCTTTGACATTCTGTTGTACTATATCAAATCTACTTCATATGTGACACATGTATTTCATTTTCCTCCAAATCATGTCTAAAATTTATGTTCCTTTTTCCACTACCTTCATTCATTGCAATAGAGTTACTCAAGTTGGAAGTTCCTCCTGCAAGAGCTACTGGGTGATCCTTAGTCAGACATCCTCTCCTCATCCTTAGTCATTTTATCTTCTCATGTAATAGAAATGCTACGATGGTTGTCAGTCATTTATCAATCCACCAGAATCTCCTTACACAAATCTTATTTCCTTCCTTCCTTCCTTCCTTCCTTCCTTCCTTCCTTCCTTTCTTCTTCCCTTCCTTCTTTCCTTCCTACCTTCCTTCTTTCCTTCCTTCCTTCCCTCTTCTTTCCCTCCTTCTTTCTTTCCTCCTTTCTCTCCTCCCTTCCTCCCTTCCCTACCCACCTTCCCTCTCCCTTCTTTCTCTCTCTCTGTGTCTGTCTCTCCCCTTTCTTTCTCTCCTTTCTCCTCCCTTCCTTTCTCTGTCCCCTTCTCCCTCCTTCCTTCCCTTCCTTCCTCTTTCCCTCCCTCTCTTCCTTCCTTCTTTCTGTCCTTTTTTTCTTCCTTCCTTCCTTCCTTCCTTCCTTCCTTCCTTCCTTCCTTCCTTCCTTCTCTCTTCCTTCCATTCTTCCCTCTCCCTTTTCTCCTTCCTCCCTTCTTTCCTTACTTCTTTCTCTCTGTCTTTTCTATCCCTCCATCTATTACTTTCTCCATCCTCTCTTCTTCACTTTGTTTATTTTTCTTTCTATTTTAAATTTCTTTTGGTAGTACTGGCATTTGAAATCAGGTCAATGATTCAGGCAGGTCCTTGCCAGGTAGATACTCTATAGCTTGAGTTAGGTTCCCTGAAATCTACCTTCATAATGTGTCCTGAAAATAGCTGGCAAGAGAATGGGATGCTCTTTCCTTTCCTCACTCCTTTGGCTTCCTCCTTATCTTGGTCATCCTCCTTATCCTCCTCCTAGTTGTCCTCAATCTTTATCGTCTTCCATCTCCTTCTCTACCTCCTCCCTTGCTCATTCCTCCTGTTGCTCTGGCTTTTACCAGATTCCTCAAACATTCTAAATCCCTGATTCACCAGAAGTTTCCATAAAATTGTCTAAAGGAATTCCCTTCTCCTTATTCCTGACTTATTGTATGCCTAATAATGTGCCAGTCTGGTGTTCCAAGATCTTAGCTGAATTACAGTCATGTTTCAGAAGTCCAATATGTAAAGTTTTTAGATTTCTAAATGAGGAACTCTACAGAGAATGTGAACATAAAGAGTTTAGATTGACTATTTACCAATTTCTATTTTTCTATAGTCTTAAAATAAAATAAAAAAGAATCTTTTGTGACTATTCTCATTTCACATTAACTGTAAACCATTCTCACAGTTGTCCCTTTGCATTGCATATTCTCTGTATCCGAGTAGTTTTCCTCAGTATGTTCCTTGGATTATACCATAAAGCTTTTGTGTCAGGGACCTTGTCTTTTTATATGCTCAATAAAGCACCATGCATACCTAGGAAATTTTATGAATAATAATAAAAAGGAGGCAAAAAAGCTTTCATCAGCAGTGTTTTATTTCATGTGTGAATTTAAAGGCGAATTCATGAGATTGTCCATATTCCTAGAGAAACAGCTGCTTAAACTAGAAAAATTGACTATGAAGAAAGTGTGTGATATTAAATCTGGAAATTTACATTATTGGTATAGGAAAAATAAATGAAGCATTACAATTTGCTTTTTTCCTGTCCATTATAACAATATTGCTAAGTCTGGTATGTGGTTCATAAAAATCAGACATTTTCTAACACAGCTGTGCATAAGGAAATGAAATACTGCAGATACAAGAAACCACCTGTTTGCCAAGACAGGAGTATCAGAAAAGATAAACAGGAATTTTCTGTGAATCCTTGTTCACTATCCTCTGCTATTTGTCCTAAACCCTTAACTCTTGTTCTTCAAACAGGTGTTTTACATGAGAATTAAAGGGCTGAGTAAATCTGTGCATGATTCAAAATAAACACAAGATCACATTGAAGAAATCTGTCAAGAGCAATTTTGCAATCAATTCAGTTTTTAAAGACAGAATTGTAACAAACCACACATTCCCATTAGTGCCAAAGACTTCCATTCCCTTCTTTATCTTAGTTGCAAAACTTTTATGAACTGGTGTACTCCCTTGATGAAGAGGAAGTCTGAATTATCCCATAAATCATACTGAGCTACCAGAGAAATTCAAATTGCTATAAGCACAAGTGCCCAGGGACCACTTATACACTGCCTGAGCCATAATGCAACATTCACAAAGAGATCATTGCATCATAATCACATTCTGATGGCGGGTGATTTGCTTTGTGGAGGAAAGGGGCTGGACTGTCAGAGAGAATAGAGCAATTTCCAGGTTGCATTTCCTTCCATTTCCCATTAGACAAATGAATAGAAGACACATCACCTTGAAAGAAAGATTTCAGAATTTGTCTTCTCCCAAGATTTCTCTGTAGGAGACATTTCTGTGTTTGCTTTGTCCAATAAGATTTAACATGAACAACTCTGGGAAAAGTTGAAAGAACTTTGAGAATGTTTTTGTCTTCTTTACTAAATGTTAATAAATAAATTAGTCAAACTCTAAACACTAAATTTAATATAATTATCTCTCAAGTTGCACTCTAGAATGAATCTAAACAATTTAAAAATCCATATTTGGACAATTTCTTGAAAAATTACATGCAAATTATAACTTTTTGTTAACATGCTCACTATCTTCTCCATGTGCAAAAGTATATACATGCACAAATATGATTTACATAGATTGATCCTCTTTAAGATTCTTGTTTGACTACAGGATACTTTCATAACAATGATTTTAAATTACTAAAGTCAAAACAAAATAAATTTCCCTTTTCATAAGCATTTAATCAAAGGTAAAATGGTCTTGAATGAAATGTAGTAAATGAACATCACACTGTCCTATTTAGATCAGTAAGATTTTTGTCCTGCAAAGTAAAATGCATCATAATTTAAAACAGAATTTTGTTCATTTTATTTTACTTTTATTACTTGTCTTAAAATTCAAACTGAGGGCCTTGCATGTATTTTACCACTTGAGTCATATCTGCAGTCTGGCTTTATTCAGGTTAATTGGAGATGGTGTCTTACATACTTTTCTATCCTGGCTACCCTTGCAAAGCAGCGCTTCAGATCTCAGCTTCTTGAGTAAGTAGGAATATGTGTCTCAAAATAGATTGCTTAAAGTTCTTATAGTTCATACAAATATCCTTACTTTGTTTTCCCACCTCTTAATTAATACCTTATCAGCCAATTCGGAGTTCAAGTCAAAATTTAAAACTGGTTATAGAAATCATAACTTTTCTGTTGTTTGAACATCTAATCTTCAATCTAGACTACAGGACCATGGTTCCTTGTTAATATGGCACAGGAAAGTATTAACATATGTTTATGTCAATGTCTTACACACATGTATGTATGTGTGTATGAACTAAAATAAACAATAATAATGACTGGCTATAGGGTCACCAAAGTGATAAAGCAGTCTTCTATAGTAGTGGCAGGGATGAAGTAAGCTTTCCTTCTGTTTGTTTTGTTCCCAAATATCCCCCCCAAAATTAGACACATGAAAACTCACTTTACATTATTACATTTATTTACTAATACTTTAAAATAAACACATCTTACCCAAAAAACAAACATTTTTTGAAAGTGAGAGGTTGAAATAAACTCTATCAAGCTAATGGCCCCCATAAACAGGCTGGAATTGCCATCCTCATATCAGATATATAGACTTCAAACTAAAATTAATGAGAAAAGACAAAGAAGGTTACTGCATACGACTAAAGGGATCTTTCCTCCAGGAAGACATAACGATCCTAAATATTTACACACCCAATCCCGGAGCTCCAAACTTCATCAAGCAAACTTTTCTTTCACTGAAACCATACATAGATCGAAACACAGTGATTGTTGGTGACTTTAACACACCACTCTCACCTATGGACAGATCAACAAGACAATAACTCAACAGAGAAACCTTAGAATTGAACAACTATATAGATCAACTAGATCTAACAGACATCTCCAGAATATTCCACTCAGCAACAAGATAATATACGTTTTTTTTCAGCAGCACATGAAACATTTTCCAAAATAGACCACATTTTAGGCCATAAAACAAACCTGGACTTTATTAGCTTATTAATGTCATGTACATTATTTTTCATATATTTTTATTGTAATTAATAGAAAGGTTTACATTATATTCACCAGATAGAAAGTGCATTACTTCATAAACATTGATACCCTTTCTCATGTCTGGGTCCCTGTTTCCCTCCCTCTACCCCTGCCCATCATCTAATTTTCCTCCCTTCCCTATCCAACTTCAGAAAACCAAATTTTCATGTAGATTATTAAAATTTACCTCTGCCTTCTAGTAAAGGTTAGAGTTTTTTTTTTTCTTTCTTGACATAAATAAAAGCAAATAGAAAAGCAGGAAACAGTGTAGATAATTCTCCCCTTTCATGTGAGTTAGAAATTTTTTGTCAGGTCATATTTCCCTCAGTTATACAATATCTTTATTAGAATAAATGCATCTGGACATTGGTGGCCTTGTGTCTGTAATCCTAGCTCTTCAGAAAGGTGAGATATGAGGATCATGGTTCAAAGCCAGTCAGTGCGGGGAGAGGTAAAGCTCTTATGTCCACTTCATCACCAGATGATAAGAAGCAGAGTTATGTTTCAAATGTTAAGTGTTAGCCTGGAGCAAAAATGCTTAGGGACAGTACCCAGGCTTTGAGTTTAAGCCCCAGGACAGCACAAATAAAACCACAGACATAGTGACTTCTATTATTCTGAACTAGGTCAGTGCATTTCACAGTGTTAATTCAGTGACCTGTGAACCTAAAGTTTCCAAAAGTTTCCTCTTCTGTTGTCACAGATAATGAAACTATTATCCACCATTATTTGCCATTCTCAAGCTTCTACTAATATGCTTTAGTTCTTATTCATTTTAGAGTACTTTAGCTTAGCTTCCATTGGGAGTGAAGAGATACACCGTTCCCAATATTATTTACTACAAAAAAATCTGATATTTACTTAGATGATGTATTTTACTTTACTTATTTTAACTTGAGGACTTTTCAAAATTGAGAGACATCTGAAAAAATGGACTAAAAACAAAAAGGAGGGCCTTGCGTTTAGCCTAGTGGTAGAGTGCTTGCCTAGTATGCACAAAGACCTGAGATCGATTCCTCGATACCACATACATAGAAAAAAGCCTGAAGTGGTGCTGAGGCTCAAGTGGTAGAGCTCTAGTTTTGAAAAAATCCAAGGACAGTGCTCAGGCCCTGAGATCAAGCCCAGGACTTGAAAAACAAAAACAAAAAAACAAAAAAGAAAACAAACCAACCCCAAAACAAAAAGGATTGAAGCTGTGGTTCAAGTGACAGAGCAGTTGAATGTCAAAGAAGAATTTTCTAGTCACTTGATGTAATAAATACCATCTACAATTGGATTGTGGAGTCATTAAAGCCCAATGGAGTCAGAACTCGAGTCTGGATCCTAGGTCTTTCATATTTACAAAGTTAAGGATGGTATAACTTAACATATTTTTTTTCAGCTTTATAATGGTTCAAAGCCAACGCACACTCAGCAAATTTGAGTTTGGATTTTCTTTTCTTCCCTAGGCCTGGGAGATGGAGCACAAAACACTCTCAAAATGCTATGCAGGTATAGGAACCCCTCAGAGAGTCATGTATTTTCAATTTACACTATTTTTAGCAGGATATAACCTAATGCAAATTGAGGAGAATCTCTGAAGTTTCATGGTCTTAGCTAAATCATATACTCATTTTCCCTTTTGTAAGATTGTCCTAAGGACAGCTATGTAAAATAGTTTTGATGGATGTCATATATTTTAATGACTATCAATTTTTTAATGAATTCATTTATACAAATAATGGATTTAAATAAATTTCTATTATATTAGCCAATTATATTGTTCAAGAAAAATATTTCCCAGTTGTGTATATAAAAGTGATTTTCATAAGTGATTCAGTATTATCTCTTTTTATTGAATTTTTATTGTCAGGGTGATATATAGAGGGGTTACAGTTACATTCATCAGATAGTGGGTACATCTTCTCATCCCTTCTCCCACTCCCTCCTAATCATCTTGTTTCCCCCTTCTCTTCTCTATTTAAAATAAAAAATAGACATATATACAATATACCAAGTACCAAAGTCAGATACAGTAACAATATTATCTCTTTAAGGGATAAATTAATTCATGGCGTTATCTATCTTACCAATGACATTAACTGCAGAGTACTACAAATGCACCATTTGGAATTCAGGACAGAAATCTTGTTCATGACTTTGAAAACAGTAGAGTTTGGTGATGATGACTTCACAATCACCATGTACTGGTTCTGGGAATTGAAACTGACATTCCAAAAATATATGAAGACATTCAATAATTTTTCAAAGCATTTTTTTTTGTCAGTTGTGGGCCTGGGTGCTGTCCCTGAGCTCTTCAGCTCAAGATGGTGGCTTGAGCCATAGAGTCACTTTCAGTTTTCTAGTGGTTAATTGGAGATGAGTCTCATGGATTTTAGTGTCTGGGCTGGCTTTGAACCTCGATCCTCCAATCTCAGCCCTCTGAGGGGATAGGATTACAGGCTCCCTGAGCCACTGGCCCAGTCATTTTTTTGTCAGTCCTGGGGGTTGAACTCAGGCCCTGGGCACTGTCTTTGGGCTTTCTCAAGGCTAGAATTTTACCACTTGAGCCACAGCCCCACTTCTGTTTTTTTTGTGTGTATGGGGTATTGAGAAATTGAACTTCATGCATGCTAGGCAAGCATTCTACCACTGGGCCAAATTCCTGGCCCCCAGAGTATCACATTCTTAAAAATTGTTTCCTTTACAGTTGGTAATTTGACATATATTAGGAATTTTTTTTAGTATCTTTCAATTTATCTTATTTCAGGTATTCTGCACCAGTCTTGAAACAAGAACATATGTTCTATTAATGATGAAAATCTTTGTGTATACTCAGAAGAATAAACCTAGCAATCCCTTCATAAAGCAATAAGAGCAACTGATACTAGACAAATTTTATTCCTTTTGATGATAAACATTCAACTTGAGTTTAAAACTTTACTGCCTTTTAAAATAACATTTCTTTTCTCCCCTTCCAACATGGATATCCTCATAAACTAGAAATATTTATCTGGGACACTCCAAGAAGTAGTTTATATTCATATGGCTTACTAACTCCACAAGTCCTTTTATATTACTATCCTGGCAGAGAAGGTGCAGTGTATAAATGCAAAAATAATAAGAAGTCTCTGTACTTGAATTTGAAATGGGAATTTTTAGTATTAAATAGGAGAAATGCAAACTAAGGATTAAATTATCATCTTGTGAAAAAGTTATGCAGGTGAACATGCTGTTATTACAAGTGTTAAGTATAATCTGAATAAATCTGGGAAAAGCTCTTTTTTGGTGCAATTATTTTCTATGATGTATAATTTTTCCTGCCCCTTCTGTTTATTTTAATTTTAATATGAAAGAAATGATCATCTTGTTTTCTTTGAAAGTGGTATAAAGGTAAATCCACAAACCTCTTGAAAGAATTCCTTTGTTCCCAATCACATGAGTGTTGTTGGAACAGAATTTTACCACCTGCCAGAGGCTTTAAAAGCTGAATCAAAAGGTGCCTTGCTTTAAAATACTCAAAGTAAAGGTAGACTCCTGGATTAAAGGGAATGAATGACTGCCCTATTCCGATTCTACATTGATTATTGTACAGCAAAATTGACAGATATTTTGCTACCTTTCAGTGGAGAATAATTCATAAAGAAAAATGGAAATATTCAAACCATGGTTAGATTATTCCTTAATCATACCAGAAAAACATTGAATTCAGGCTTTGCTAAGGGTATCTTTACTTCTACAACAGAAACTTCCCAAAAGGAAAGGAAAGGAAAAAAGGTGAAGTATTTCTCATACTAGTTAAAACAATTCAGTGATAGTGCGCTTCATTAACTGTTTGCATACAAGACAAAAGTGCTTTCTGATGAAGTGGAAAACCAACTTGGGACCAATTTTCCACAACATAAATTCAACACTCATTCTACCTCTTGATACCTGTGTATTCAAACTACCCGGAAGGCTTTTCATATTTGCCATGCCAATAATCACATTAGTACTTTTACTTTAGATTTCTATAACCTTTGGAAACACTTCTATATTTAAATTAATTTCCCAACAATAAATCTATGATTGACATTTACTAATATTTTTCCATCAATAAAAATCTATTACACTGGCAGTTATCTAACTGTATTTTTAGAAAGAATACATTTCTGTCATAAAGAAGCATGATAAACAGAGTAAAAGAGACAGCTTAAGCGAAATATTGGTTTCATTCAATTTCCATGTCTGTCTCTTTTATGTTTCAAGCCAAGGGGCCTATTCAGAGTGAAAAGCAGAGTGGAATGCATTTAATTCTATTCAGTGAATTAATTATTATTAGGCATGAAAAAATTAGGTTCATGCCATATATTTGTGTCCAAACTCATCTTTAAGGAACTTTATTGACATTTCATGTAAATCAGTAGTCAAATAGAATGAGGTTTTAAGATAAACTGCTTTAAAAACACTCGGACGTATTTTTTTAAAGAAAGCGAAATCTGTAGTGGTTTTCAAATTCAAGCCATTATGTGTAAGTGTTACTTTATACACATTTATATCTATCACTTTCCCAATGTGGGGGAGACCAATGGAAATATTTTAATACTAAAGATATTCCTCACTCTTGTTACTTTATTTAAGGTACTGCCATGCAAAATACAAACTGACTTTTCAAAGTCACTTTGGTTTGCCTATTAGGAGAATTTGATGCTGGAGATGATAAGACAGGTTCTGTGATGTAGAGAGAATTAAATGGGAAAGCAGGTCTAATGCCCTTTGACATGTGGGTTTGTATAAGGTGTGCAGCTTTTCTCTCATCATCTACCAATTGAAATAACTTCTTTTTAGATAGCAAGAGTGAAGCTTGGTCACAAATGCACTTTTATTGTTCTCTTTTATTGATATTTCTTTTTAGTTTTAATTTATAAAAAGCCCAAGTAAGGGACCGGGAGTTTGGCCTAGTGGTTGAGTGCTCGCCCAGCATGCACGAAGACCCGGGTTCAATTCCTTGGTACCACATACTTAGAAAAAGCCAGAAATGGTGCTGAGACTCAAGTGGTACAGCTCTAGCCTTGAGAAAAAATCCAAGGACAGTGCTCAGGCCAAGCTCAAGCCCAGGACTGGCAAAAAAAAAAAAAAAAAAAAAGCCCAAATAAATGGAAACAATCACCTCAGAATTTCTACCTGGAATTTCTACTTGGAAAAAAATGTTCAAAAGTGTGTCCTTAGGTGAAAGTGTCCATTTCTTTTTATAAATAATGCCACAGGGCAGAAGAATTGCAGTCAGTATTTAGTATCCAGCTGGTCTCTTGAATGTCCATGAAAAGTAGTACCACTACAGAAAGCTGGGTTAATTTTTTGCCCATTAGAATACTTAGTTCACTTTTGCATCATAATCATTTGATTTGATTTCCCTTAATTTAGTAGGTATTTTTAGGTAATACATGATTAAATTTTTAAGTACATTTTATTATTTCTACAAAAGTGACCTACAGAGGGATTAAAGTTATGAAATTCAAGTAATGAATACATTTCTTTTAGGGCAATGTCATCCCTTCCCTCACTTTCTCTCATTTTCCCCCTTCATCCCCCCTTCCATTCTCTTCCTCCCCACACATAAGTTTTATAGCTCATTTTCAACATAATGTTAGTGAGGTGAGCTGGGTTGCTGCTGGTTGAAGACTGGTAAACTAATTATGCAGGAGGGTGATATCTGAGGATCAGGAGTTGAAGCCAGTCAAGGCAGGAAAATCTCTGAAATCTTATCTCCAACGAATTTCCAAAAAGCTGGAATCGGAGCATGGGCTCAAGTCCTGGAGCACTAGCCTTGATCCCAGGCCCCAACTCAAGCACCAGGACCAGCACACACACACACACACACACACACACACACACACACACACACACACACACACACACTCAAGCACCAGGACAGCACACACACACACACACACACACACACACACACACACACACACACACACACAGTACAAAGTAGAAAATTATCCAATTAGAAAAGAAGACTTTGAGAACCTGAAATTGTAAAGTACATAATGTGATTTTTATCTTCCATATTATGGTGGTAAGTAAGTAGTTTAAAAAGATACTCATCCTTAAAGACAAATCCTAAATGTATCCCTATCAGCTTCCTCTTCCACTATTTGACAAGGTGGCATAAAGTAGAAAATACTGACTATATACATTGTTGCATCCCAGATTATATTTAGCATTGATCGAAATTTCAGTATTTGCAAGGTTCTTTTCACATTACCTTTGAAAAATCCAAGTAAGTCGGTGTTCCTCATAATGAACAAATGATGAGTTTTAATGTTCACAGTTTCATTTACATTGAATGTTATACATATATATTATATCACATATAAAACTTAGTTTAATTAAAGCATAAATTTTCAGTTGGTGTAATGTTTCTAAGATATAAATATATTTTTCTTGATAGGTAATTTGTATAAAATATTACCTGTTAGAATATCTATCCCATTTAAAATTGGTGAATGTATAATGTTTTAAAATTCATTGCTTATATAAACAGAGTACTATTTTACCTAAGATTTTGCCTACAGGATAGAAAAGAGAACAAATGTATGCATTTCTTAATGTGACAGAATTCTTTTGATTACACCCTGAATTCCAGAGAGGGGCTCTTTATTTTCCTAAAATAAACATTAAAAGCAATTCTCAGTTGCCACTCAATACACACATTTAACACTGTGGAGTAGTATGTGTGGTGTGCTGAACCCACTAGGATTTACATTTCAGATAGGGCTTTGCAAACCCCTTTAGCATAAGCATACTTCTCTCAGTGGAAAAGTTGTCATTGTAAAGCCCACCTTTTTGTAATGACTTCAGACTAGTGCCTGTTTTGATCACTGCACAGCATGAGAAACTTTTTGGTATTTTCCTGGACTGATTTACTATTTGTATAGTCATATGTCTCCACGACAAGTAAAAGTGATTTTTTAAAACAGTATATAAAAATATTTTTTAGATTTTACCTCCTTCCACTTCCCTCCAAAAAAATAAATAAAGGAGAAGAGATGAGACAAACTATAGCAGCAAAATACATACAATTCTGTTGGAACCTATACATTTACAAAAACAATAAGAAGAAATTGACTCAGAGATGAAAATCCATTATAAAGAGACTGACCTTAACTTTAGTCAGTGAGCTACCAAGTTAAGAATAGATCATTAAAATATCTAGTCAGAATAAAGAGCAAGCAAATGGTTTAATAAAAATCAGTTTTACTAATTAAAAATATCCCAGTTGTTTATTTTTGTACCATAGAGCCACACTCTCAGTGAAAACATTGTGTGTTGTATTATTAACATAGAGCATATGCTCTCCATTTCTACCTCCCTCAATTTCTCCTCCCCCTCCTCCTGGGAGAATAACGATGGACTCACACATTTATTATATTAATTAGAAATCACTACCTAATATAATTATTCTGGCAAGCTCATGGCGAGTACTGAAAATATTGACAGCATTTCTCCATTTAACTCTGGTGTTTAAAAGATTTGCATGTCTAAAACTGCCTTGATTAGATATTGTTTTTGACTACTCTGCTCAGTGTTTTACTATATGCACATTAAGCATGAGGACTTTTAGCACGTCTGAAGTAACATCTGCTCTGTCTTTTTTGTTGCAGGGTTCATGGTGTAATTAGCTCTATATTTCACCAAATACAATTTTGCTCCCATGGCGGACAAAGCAGCATGAAGAAAACATAAATAATTGCAGATTAGAGAAGCAGAAGGCAAAGTGGGTGTAGATGGCTTTGATAAAAAAAAAAAGGGTTAAGGAGAATAGAAGGTCAACTCATTATTAAGAGAAAAAGGGAGGCAGTTAAAATTAGATATGGTCTTTGTAATTAAAGAAAACACACACAGATTTTGCTTTTAACCATGTTCCCTACTTGGCTAAATAGTTTAGTTGACTTGCAATGATGTACTTTGCTTTGTGTTTATTTAGAAAACAATTTAAGCACTGTGTATGCTTGGATACATAAAACAATATTTAATTCTTAGAGGAAATTCTGGGAAGATATAGGAAGTATCATGTAGTTTCACAGAATATTGAATACTTTTCCTTCGATAATGCTATTGGCACTTACTCTTAGTTCAGTGCAGCTAGCTAGTTGAAGGTCCAGACCTAATGTTTTTCACATCACATTGACTCCATGTCAACATTAGTCAGTATATTTGCACAAGTCAGTAATATTATTTTCATATTAAGCTGGTCATTGTTTACTATGTGAAATATGTAGCTGACATGTGCCTCATTGCTTAGCATTACATGAGTTATATAAAAGATTATCTCATAATATGCACAAAATAATCAAATAATTCACCTTGACAATCAAGGCAAAAAAGTGCTGCAGGCCTGATTCAAGTGGCAGAGTACATACCTGCCTTCCAATCCTGAGCTCAAACCTAGCATTAAATAGAGGTTTTTTGTCAGTTATCATTGATTCCATTTTCCACTGCTATGATGGATTGAATGGGAGAATTCCCCCAAATTTATGTCTTGAAACTGTACTGTCACTATGATGATGATGGTGGTAGGGACTTTGATAGTTAATTAAGTCATGAGGATGGCGTCCTCGTGAATAAGATCAGTTCATGTGCTCTCCTTGATGAGAAATCATGAGCCCCAAAGAAGACCCACACCCAAATACTAACCTTGGAATTCCAGCTTCCCGAAGCAAGATATGTTTGCTGCTTAAGCTTTCTAGTCTATTTCTTTAAATAAAATGAAAATTTATCTGATACATTTGCTATTTTCTGAATGCTTTGAGCAGTTGCTGATTCCCCTCATCTAACGTATCCACAGATTCAGCCAGGTTATTCCTCCTTTATTATCTACTACTAGGATTACTGTGAAACAAATCTAGTTCCATGCTTCTTCATTCCTTTAGAGCAGCCAAGGTACTACAGTCAACTCAGATATCCAAACAGGCCACTCCTCTACATAGGACTCCCCAAGTCATTCCATTTCACTTAGAGCAAAATAACACAAATGCTTCCAGTAACAGACAGACCTTGGAAATACTGGGTTCTCAATTTTTCCATTTTTATTACTTTCCAGCCACTCTCAGTGACCCTCACTCTTCTCTAGCTATGCTGACTTGTAGGCCATTTCTCAAGTATTCTGGGAATGTGTGTGCATTATTTTACCTCCCTCTTGGAATGCTCTCCTCAGTAATCTTTTTTATCTTGTTCCCTCTCTTTCTCCAAATACTGCATTCTTACTAAAGCCTAGGAAAAACAATCCTATTTTAAATTGCAATCTAACACCTCCATAGGCACATATTCGCGTTCCCCTTTTCTTGTTTAATTTCCTCCATAGCACTTGCAATGTTCTGAGTAGCCATACATTCTACCTATACAATTACTAGAATGTGCTTCCCCTCAGGGAATTGGTGGGACACTTGCTCATGGCTAATCTCAATGCATATTACTGGAGTGTGCAACTAAAATTTTATGAGGGAATTAATGAAGAGATGTTTTGTGGCACAAAAACATAAGAGCAATATTTATAAGTAAAGTTAATGAAAATAACCATACATGTGCCCATTATCCTTTAAGGAAATCATTAATATTACAAAAGGTACTTAAAGGGAAGGAAGCACTATCAAAATTCCTTTCTCTGAGGCAAGATATTGAAAGAGTTAAAACATTTATTTTCTAAATATGACATGCTCTAGGAGCTACACATCACTTCAACTCATGTTTACACATTATGTTAGTATAACTGCTTAAATGTAGGGATTTTTAATTGAATTTTATGGCTGGTCTACATTGTTGATAATAATTTTTATGTTGCAGCTTATGAGTTTAGTCATAGAAGGACACAGGGAAATTTCCATCGATGTAATAAAATATCTATAAAAGCAAAATAGTGTTTCCTTAGTAGGTAGTTATATCAGATATAGCTCTGAATCTCTTAGCATTCAATTATAAATAAATGCGTTTTGAGAATGAATATTTAGTGACTTAAATTACTTTCTCAAAATGACAAAAATTAACGATACAATTCTAGGTCTCTTACGTAGAGTATGTGTATTTGAACATATCATTGTTTCTTTAAGACTTAACACATTAAAACACTTATTGATAATCTAACAATAATTCTAAAAATTTTCTAAGTGATATCCACAGCAAAACATTTTTGACAATACTCTAAAATACATGCAATTTTTACATCTTTAAAAAATTCAGTGTATTGTATATTCTGTCATATTGTGCTGTTTTCTTTTGAGTAATTTAAAAAATAACCAATTTAGGTTTTTAATTGACAATTATATTGTAACCAATGCTTTCTGTAATCAAGTAGTTCAGTTAATTTGTCAATATTTTATATTTCTTCAGAACATTTCATGGTGTCAAAAATTGTATGCATTAGATAAATTTAATGTGAACTCAAACTTTAATCCTTCGTTCTCCCCAATTATTACTAGTCATTCAAGGCATTTTACTTACTTCACCAAGGGAAATGTTAACAAAACATGGAAATGTTCCCCTTTTATTGACCTTTAGAACTCTCAAGGTAATACTGTGAATACTTTTGGCCCAAAGTATACATAATCATGCTATTTTTCTCATTCTTGTATGCTTTCCTTCAGAAGAGTAATTTCTTGAATTTTAAAACGTTTGCTTGACATTTTATATTCTAAAAATTAAATTTTCATCTTACTCTAAATGCATCTGGGAACCAATAAATGAAATTTTGATAGTAATAAAAATGCCACTGGGAATATTATTGATTAGCCAAAACGTGTGGCTTTCACTTGCCAATTCAAATAGATGAGCCAAGTCATCTGGAAATGGGTTGGCATCTATTCACTGAATCATTGATATAATGGGTAATTTAGATCCTTTTCTTTCTGAAACCTCTCAGATGATCATAAAATTTTAGAACACAAAAAGGTATGATCTCATTAACTTTCTAGATTCTAGACAATCAGAATAACATTTTCACAGTGTGCTAAGGGTCCTGGATCATGAAGCATTTAGCACAAAATGCTGTAAAGCTGAGCAAATGCTCAAAGTAGTGAGTTCAAACCTTAGTACCAACAAATACATGCGCGCACACACACACATGTACCCACACAAAAAATAAAATAATAGAAATAAATCCCTTTATCTTGTACCAGCTCAATTTGTTTGACTCAATCAAATTGGTAATGCAATTTGCCTTTTGAGTTTTCCCATTTGTTGCTGACTGTATGTACACTATTTTTATTGTTTCTAAAAATTGGAACTCAGAGATAATGGTACAAACCCACATAATGTTAAATTGTATTGCTTTCCTAAGCTACAATGCTTCAAATAAGGTTTTGTTGTAATGCGTTGCCTTTATTTCAGTTCACTTACTAATGGACTAGACTGAGTTAAATTGAGGCAAAATGAATGCAAATGATATGTTTGTTTTAAGGATCATAATACCCAAAACACTGGATAAAATAGTAAATGTTTTTCTAGATAGAGCTGCAAGTGTAAACCACTACCATTCTGCTCTTTTACTTTTATTACTCATACAGTATGAACAACTTTTCTGTTTTGAAATCTGATGCCCTTAAGTCTAATATTTTCCTTTAAATATCAGGATATACTTTGCACAATTTTATATATTCAAAACATAAATGCTCTCTTTTATTTGGGCATGTCTTTCTCCTTTGCTCATATTTACATGGCAGATGCTTTATGTACATTTATTATGCAACCTGTGTGATAAGTTGATGTTTCTTGATTATTGCTATATTACACCTGATGGGCCTCAAGCTCACCCAGCTTCTTTTGCAACTCATCTTGGTGTCATTTCTCTCTTACCTCACCACTTGAGGTCTATTTCAAGTCACTTACCTTATTGGCTCCAGTGTGCTTTACGTTTCCTGTGTCCTGTCTCAATCCCGTGCTTTCTGTTTCATGGATGTTATCCCATTTTCCAGCTGAGGTATTTGAGTTTCAGAGAGAAGCTTTATGCTTATCATTGGAAATGAAATAAAGTCATAGCCAACATTTACCAATTTCTGTGCTTTAGCTGCCACCTCATGTAGTATAATAGCTATTTATGATTTAATTAAGAAGTTTCACAATTTATCCTTGGTATACAGGTAGGAAGCTTTGGCTCCCTTTTGGTTAGGTGAGTCCAGAGAAATATTTATTTTCTCAATAGCATTAGACAGAGAGAATACATTTTAATAAACACTGTATGTAGAGCAATCATTTTTGAGTAAACTTCAACGAATCCAACACAATACCCTGTGATACATACTAAATTTGGAGATTGTGAGATTTTTGTTTGTTTCTTTATATATATTTTATTGTAATTAATAGAAGTTGTACATTATAGTTGGCAGATAGGATTTGTTCTTGTGCTTGTCAGAAGGAAGATCAGGCTAGCAATCGACTCACTATATTAATACATAATCGTAGTGTCCTAAGTAGCTGCTGCATGCTATTTATCAAATTTTACATTGCTGGTCAAACTGGGCCACAAGGGTCTACGCAAGCAGGGTTACAACAACCATTTTCAATGATTCCAAGAGCCTGAAAGACTTTTTTTTTCAGAAATATAAGATTTTAGAACTCAGATTTTTCTCGTGAATGTGTGGGGAAGCTTTCAGAGGCTGTGTGATTTGTGACATCACAGCAGGTTTAATACAGCCCTAGGTGTAAGCATCCCCGTACTCTCTTCCAAGCCAGTCAATAAAGGGTTTTACAAAAGTGTAAAACCAAATAGTTTTTATTCTAATGTTTTTGAAATTGAATATATTTCTCATAAAACATATTCTCACATTTAATGAATTTTAGTTATTTTGGTTGGTGCATAATTTTATATTTTCAACTTTTCATTTCTAGTTTGGTTTACTTGGACAGATAGAATCCATGTGTGCAAAGGAATCCTGAAATAAGTGATGGGAGGCATGATTCAGTTGAGGTCCTGTCTTGGACAATAAAGAAAGGAAGTCATTAAATAAGATGGTTCAAATTTGGTGTTGTGTTGTATATAGTGTTACAGGTTTGAGATTTTTAGACCCTATCTTAGAAGTCTCTTATAAATTTTACTGTTAATTCTTTTCAAATGATCAAATGGCTGTGGTTAGGTGATGAAAAGAAGAAAATATGGTTAAATGAGAAATGAACAAATTGATACTGTAAAGAGTTTAAGGGTTTCAAGAAGCTTGACAGGAAAAAGAAATTAAAAGTTATATCCCAAATCATTGTTAATATTCAAATTATTATTTGATGTTTCATTTGTTGGTTTCCCCGTATTTGTGTAAAAGTTTTAATCCTGATTGTGTCCATGTTAAAATGGTTTTTATGCACATGATCCATTCTTTTAACATCTAGGGACATAATCTCTGTGCAAGAATTCTGGTGTATGGCAAATTCCAAAGTGAATATGAAAAAATACTTCAGGACTGTTATTCTTTCCTTAGACTAAGCCAAAGTTATAGCCAGAATAACATGTAATAATATTACTTTTGTGTGTGTGGGGGGGTAATAGGCTTGAACTCAGCCTGGGTGTGTCACTGAGCTCTTCAGCTCAAGGCTACCACCCTACCTTTGAGCCAAGCCCCACTTCCCATTTACTAGACATTAACTGGAGATAAGTCTCTGGTCCTTTTGTTCCCTGGCTGGCTTTGGACCAACATCCTCAGATCTCAGCCTCCTGATTAGCTAGTATTACAGGTGAGAGCCACCCACCCAGGCATTTTTAAATCTTTCAACTTGACAATTTAGTTCAATAAACACATTCTGAACAAATGTAACACACTAAATCACTCATTTAATCTAGTCAAAACAAACTTTTTTTAAAAAAAAATTGAGCTATTGCAGCTGTAAATGTTTTTAAATGCTGAATCTATGACACTAACACAGTTTTCATTGGACCTTACTTTAGAGTGTGGATTCAGAGTGTTGACATTTAGCTGTATTAGAATGTGTACATATATGTGTCCATTTTCTTTTTGATATGGGACATTTATAGCAAAATGTGTGGTTTATGAAATCAAGGACTCTATGATTTTTAATCTGAAGAGCAGTCATAACATTTTCTTTATATTAATTTGCACCTCTTTAGATATCCATAGAGGACATTTCTAAAATTTATGTGCTGCATAAACACTTCTTTTAGTTAATTGTAGAAGTTTAACACTGACTGCATTTACAGCCCCGTAGGTGTAGTTGAACATTTACATATTAAACAGAGTAACTCTCTGTCATGGTCTTAGAAAATGATCTGTATTCTTAATTATACCTGTAGCATAAATGTGAGGATGTCATTTACTGAAATGTAGAAAGGAAATCAATGACAATAAAGATAATGATAATGGTAATATAAAACATATTAATTATATTAAGTTGGCAAATTTTGTTCTTTTTTCAGTATTTGATGATTTATACTTAATGAGGCCATTATTTGAAGTTTGTTTCAAATATGAAGTAATTCGTTTCCTCATCATCTCAGGAGCCTTTATGTGAATCAGAACTTTAGTATCAATGAATACAAAGCTAACTTTCCAAACTGTATTACAGAAGCCAGTACCCATTTTCATACATTTCATAGTGATTAAGTTCATTCCTGGAGCTGACTACTGATTTATAGTGTATAAAATGAGTATTTAATTTGGCATAATGAAAGGCCATTTATATACTACATATGTCAAAATTAAAATCTCTTGTTTAAAAAAAGCAGGCCTTTGAATGCTAAAAATAAGAAGCCTCATGATATTTTTATAGCTATCCAAAATAATAATATTTTCCCATGAATATTTCTCCTTTTCTTAAGCAATTTTAAGGATACTTAAAGCATAGTCCAAAATTGGAGTTGACAATTGCAAATACCAACCAGCCAACCCAGTAATAAAATCAATGCTTACATTTCCCTGGAGGCCACTATTGGCTGTTTGCTGCACCATTTCCTTAATGGAATGGCAGTTGTGTTTGCAGAAACCTTGTAACTACCATTTTTATGTTTTAACTAAAAGCAGCTTTCTTGAAGATGTATGATAAAGAAATTCTTGACTTACTATTAAAATTGTCATAACAATTTAGAAGTTAATGTGAGTGTAGAACAGGCTTGCTTGCTTTCTTCTTTCTTTCTTCTTTCTTTCTTCTTTCTTTTGGATAAGTCCTCCCTAGCATTTCATAGGTAATGATCTTTTGCTATAATTACAAAAAGATTTTGATGACTTTATTATGATGAACCAATTTACTATTTAAACATTGCACTATTACCACAGCTTGTGAGGTTTATATAAATGCATTTGTAATTTCTGTTATCAAATTCATTTTATGGTTGTTTTGGCAATGTACTTTACAATAAACATAGCAGAATGGAATAAGGTAAAGACATATAGTAGCTTATTCATTTCCATACAATAAAATTGTTGTCTAAATGTAATTTATTAATCTCACCTAGTTGTTTCCCCCATGTATGTGTGTGTGTGTGTGTGTGTGTGTGTGTGCGTGTGTGTGAAGGAAAAATGAATTCAGTATTGAATTATACTCACTATCATATTATACTTTTCAGCATATTTGAAATCACCTAATTCAATACAGCACTTTCCTGCTAATTCTTATTTTCTAAAAATGTGTGCATTTTTTTACATCCCAGAGGAGTATAGGCATGGTCAAACTTTGTTTTTATTAGTAATTATGCAGACTAAAATAGAGAAGTTGTATGAGCAGAATTCTCTCAGCCTTTTTAAGATGACATGTGGGAAACAGGATATTGGAAATAAAGTCTATTGGCCAACTTCATGTCTTTTTACATGATGGCGTCAGCAAGTATAGAGTGTGATAAAGCTGCAATATTTTCCTGACAAAGAAAAATTCATATCCTCATCTTTAATAAATGAAAGAGAAAAAAAGTTGTCCTTAGTAGATTCATATATTCCCATCCAAACCTCTGTAGCATCTCTCTAACTGTAAATATTGAGGGTAAGAGCAGAATGAATGTGGTGCTGAATAGAAATTAATCACTGAAGTTATTATTTAGGGTGTCACATGTATTCTGCATTCAGGCTTTTCACAGGAGGCTTTGAAGAGCCCTACAGGGCCAACCAAACATAATTGATACAGAATCATCACCACACAACAGCGGCAGAACTAAGGTGCTGCAGCTTCACTTTAATCTACCTTTCTTTCTGAGAGTTTATTATGTTTTTTGAATTTATTCTTTTGTAGGTCTGTGAGCTATCTTTTTTATGGAAATTAATCTTTTTAGAAGATTTGTACTCTTTTTCTTTTTCAAACACTAATACACTCATTCAAGTATCCTATTATTCAGATCCAGCTGGCTTTTATCTGGTGATATTTACTTCAAAAAGCCAAGTTAAATGGTATCATAGATTAATTCTCAGGGCACAGGAGAACCTTTTTTGTTGAAGAGAAAAAAACATGGCTTGGTAATTATGTGGAATATCATAATAAAAATCACAGCAAATGTCAAAAATGTGTTGTATCATCCGTCATAATAGAACCTTCAAAAAAGTTGTTCCTTTGAAAATATGATACACTGCTTCTGTTTATTACATTTCAATCTGACATTATATGTCCCCAAAGTTTGTTTTTGGCCTTACCAAACTGTATCACAAATTTTAGTTTTCTGTTACTTGTTCATACAAAGCAGTGAAACTTCAAAAGGGCATTATCCACTGCTATCTCTTACATAAATCAAACGGGAAATAAGACACATTTTACAATTCAATTTAAGATCCCACTGAGACAATAATGTTGCAAGCTGTGCATTTTCCAAAGTAATATAGTAATGTCTAGTTTGCATTTTTGAAAAACCAAATTAATCACACTTTATTGAATACATTGGAGCAAACCTAAAATTCATCTATTATTAAAAACTTGTGTAAGAAACACAAGCTATATTTTATATATAAAGGACAAACTCATTTATTCATTAGGATAAAACCCTGGAAGTTTGCATTGTAACTACAGAAGTGATGTTTGCCATTGGGATGGTTTTGAATTTTTAAAATCAGGCTATGTATGGCAAGCTGCTTGAAAATTTATTTTCACACATTAAAATGTACAGGTTTTAACACTTCACAATAAAAATAGAAGTTAACCTAAAAACTATAGGAAAAAAGTCCTTAAAATGAATTATATATATTTAAGTAAGTATCTCGTGCACAGCTAAAACATTTACATCATGTCATGTTTTAGATGTGATCAGCTTTCAATAGTATGATTATTTTAATGGTTTTGATTAGAAAGGGAAACTTGTTCTTCAAAAGAATGATGTTTATTGGGATCAATTTAAACTTTTATTTGAATTTTATTAGTATAGTGAAAACAGGCACCAACTATAACACACACATACACACATACACATATATTAGTGCACAAATCTAACAGGACATCTTACATATAAACTACTGTATCATTCAGTAACTATCACTTACATAGCACATATTATTCATGAAGAAATTCAGTGATATGAACCTTGTGGCTGGGATGAATGGTGATTCATCCCAGGAAAAGTGGGTGTATCTCTTATTGGTGTGTATTTTTCAATGTCAGGGCAGTAACTACCCTTCTGTCTGTTGGAATGTATATTATTGTATACAATAGCCATTATTTGATGTGCTATAGAACAGTAAGAGGCGCTGTACATTGAATGGAAATAGTTGTACTAAACACATTCCCAGAACTATTTTTTTTGCTATAAAAAGATTAAAGCCAATTTTTTTACATTTTACAGATTATTTTATTATTAAATCTGAATTTTGATGGGATAATCTTTCTTCAGTGTCTCTAATGGTGTCTAAAATATGTAACTTCACCTCCTTTGGCTTTTCTTCACAAGGCTACATTGCAAATTTTATAGTTGTTCTCTTTTATAAAGGGTAACCAATGAGTCTTTACAGAAGACTTTTATTTCTTTTTTCTATAAGAAAGAAACAAAACCATATCTTAAAGAATAAATAAGCATCAGAAAACTGTTTACGAACTACCAAGTTCAGAACAGAGTAGAATGCAGTAGTGACTTCTTTTTTTCCCCCATTCATCCAAGTGAATTTTTCCATTTCTAGCTCAGGAAACAAATTCGTTCTTCAGTCATCTTCTTAGAAAATGTTAATGATAGAGAACACAAGAAATCCCCCCCTTATTTTCTTTAATGAATTTTCCAGTGGCAAGAAAATATGAGAGTCAGGATTTGTGCCCTGGTCAGATGGGTGTCAATGTGGTGTATGACAGAAGTGGAGATGATTATTTCTGATGATGAGTTTCTCCTCCTCCGGCTGGTATTGGATACATCACTTTAATCATATCTCTCCACTGCCTAAGACGATGACCAAACTCATCATCCTGACATGTAAGAACTTTCATACTCTGGCCCTGGCCTACCTCATTCTGACTGCTGATGTTTCTCTGAATACACACTTGGCTCCTCCACTCTATTGAACTTCATCAGGAGCTGTCAGCAGCTCCACCTTTTATGTGTGCCTTCGCCTAATGGGAAAGGCCAGGCAGTTTCTCTGAACTTGAAGTGCACTTTTGTGTAGTCCAAAGGAGAGTATTTAGGACCAATGGTGGGGTCAAGGTGTCAAGGCCAATTCTTTTACCAAAGAGGTATGCGACCTCCAGCATTTAACATTCTGAACATCAGATTTTGTCACTGTAAATAAAAGCATCATACATTTTGGTCCCCCCGTTTTTGCCATCTCTTCCCTTACTACATGAAAAATAATCTGCATTTCTTTTTAAGGATTAATACTTAATATTTTTATTTTCTATGTAATGTGGTCATGTAATGCTAATTATCTGGAGTCCCCTCTTCCCCCCCCCCCCCCAGTTCTCTTTAAGATTTTCAATATGTAGTCATAGACCAATTTGGGGATGAACAAGACATGGCATTCTAGTTTCCTAAGGAGAGTAAATTAGTGGAGTGTGGAACAGATATTCCTGACTTGGAAGTGATTCCCTATCTCCAAAATAGCCAGCACAATTAAGAAGGTCTAGTGTTGTAACTCAGTAGTAGTGCACCTACTAGCAAGAGCAAGGCCTGAGTTTAAACCTCAGTAATGCCAAATAAAACTGTAAAGTTTGCTGCACATTTGCAGGTTAAATTGAGAATATCAAGTAATCTCAACTCTTAAGTTTGCTCCATCAAAGCATCGGTTATGAAAGTCCTAACATTACCTGATGATAATGTTATGTATTAGAGCAAGCAGAAGGATTAGGCAAAATAGTTTAATACTGGTAGAAATATTAAAATTATATAAGACAAATTTTTTAACCATAAGGGGAAACAACTGATTATTTTTTTTATCAAGGTGAGAGGTTTTAAAATTAAGAATAACTACTATACTGTGTAATAATTGAGGATCCCAGAACATAACTTTTTCAGCAGGTAGATTTCCCTTCAGATTGAAAACATTTTTAATTGCATTTTATGTGGTAACATATAGAGGGGTTACAGTTACATTCATCAGGTAGTGGGTACATTCTCATGTTTTTCTCCCATTTTCCCTCCTCTATTCCCCCCAGTCATCTTTTTCCCCCTTCCCAATAAACAAATTAATGTATATGCAATATACCAGGTCCCAAAGTCAGATACAGCAACAACATGAGATAAACCATAAGGGAAGAAAAAAAAGAGAAAAGACTTAACTTCACATAGTATATTAAGAACAATAATCACAAAGATAAACCTCTTGTTAAGACTGAAAATACTTTAAAAAAAAAATATCTAAAATAAAACTTTCAGATACTTTTACATGATGATTTTAATAAAGTTAATTTGTATAACTTTTTTGAAGAATTTCTACAAATGATTTCTACTTTTTCAGTCATATTTGTAACCTTAAATTCTTTGCGTTTAATTAATTTATAATTAAGCTACTTTTCATTGGAAACAAAGTCTTGCTATATGATCCTGATTGTCATGGTTCCCTATGTAGCTAAGCTGGCCTAGAATCCTTGATCCTCTAGCCTGAGACTCATGTGTGTTGTGCTTTTAGGATTGTAGGCTAATGTCACTAAATTTTGTGTGAATTTACGTTTTGAATGTTAATGATAAGGAAAATGATTGAAGTTAAAGGAAATCAAGTGAGTATGACAAACTGAGTCATGTTTTCCTACATGAAGATTTTTTTCTTGGTACTTTTAGTAATTTTTAATGAATTCTAAACTCATGTTTGTCAATTGATTCTGAAATGATTCATTCTTACTCACATTTTTATAGTCATGTCCAAGAGAATATATAGCACTTTATTTGGGGGATAAAAATTAATATATATTTAATGCCCTTAGTTGGAGTATAATGGTAAAAATAAAATGATCCATGCTATTTTTTATCTACATATGTGCTTTTTTCTTCATGGCCAGAAATCAAAATGTTGTAAGTTACTTTGACTTTGAAACTTCCTCCCCTGTCAGCCAAGGAGAAGCTGGTGAAAAGTGCTTGAATAGAATGTCTTCACTACGTATAATAGAAGCTCTGGGAAGAATGATTTGCTTTCATATAAACAGTAACTTTCAACAAGTCTTCCATCTGCATGTAATCTACACTCTAATATAATATTATTTTGGAGATATTTCCGATGTTTTGAGTTCTTCTCTGTTATATATATTTTTCCCATGTAAAGCTTCCTCTCTCTTTAATATTCTTATGGGGAAGCCTTTTGTTACTGAATACCATAAGTAAGTACATGTTACAATCTGGACTACTGACACCTTTCAACTTGTGCTTAGGTGTGTATATTTGCATTGCGTCTTTGTTTAGGCTACTTTCCATATTTGTTAGGATTGTTGAATTTTCAAATCCAATTAGAATGCTATACATTGTACATTGATTCCTGCAGGACTGAAGGTTCAAGACATGGCTGACATTCATGGTAGTTATTTCAGAATAATATTTTGGCTTAGAAAAATTAGACAGATAGGAATGTTCAAAAGTATTTAATGTGGCATATAGATTTTTATTAAGGGCTTATTCATGCTCAGCCTCTCTAAAATGTTTTAACTCTTTAACATAATCACTTGTTCTATGTATTGTAGCAGAGCTATATTCAATAGTAAAACATTTTATTATTTCCCTACCCTTTCAAAACTTTTTTCTGCTCCCTGTAAATGAGTGATTTTTTTTTTTTGCCAGTCCTGGACTTGAGCTCAGGGCCTGAGCGCAGTCCTTGGACTTTCTCAAGGCAAGAGCTCTACCACTTGAGCCTCAGCAGCCCTTCCAAGCTTTTTTTCTATGTATGGGGTACCGAGAAATTGAATTCGGGTCTTCATGCATGCTAGGTAAGCACTCTACCACTAGGCCAAACTCCTGCCAGCAAATGAGTGATTTTTAAGCCTTCCAGACTACAATTCTGAGTGTCTACTTTGCTATCAATCTTTAGTCCTACATATCTGTCTGCTTGTTGCCAGCTTCTACCTAACTCCTATTCAAGTAGTTTAAATGGAAGTGATTGTTAATTCATTACAAAACCTGATATCTTCATAAGGGTGACTAAAAGTTTGAATTGTGAATTAATAGCTGTAGGAATAAAATCTTGAACAAATTCAATATATTTTTATAATACTAGTGGAAATCTACCTTAGGATTTTAAAAGATTCATTGAGATAACACATTAAAAGAAGTTAACAGTGAGTGAACCATTGAAAGTACATGACACACCTAAATTGTATTATTGTGTCATTAACGTCACCACTGCAAAGCTCATATCCAAGTCACATTTCACTCATTTTATCTCCACTTGTACCCAATTGATTTACAAGCACTGTCAAGTTTATTTCCAGATGTCAAACATACATTGTCAGTTTCTCTACCTTTAACTGCAGTTAAATTACAGAGGCTAAATCCCTTCTTTTAAAGCACAAAACATTGCACATGTATGCACACATATATTCATATGCATATATGCATATATATACATTCATGTGTTTGTGTATGCATATATCAATAGATTCTGTTTTGAAGTTCTCAGTTCTAAAGTTACCATTAGCTAGTTAAGTGCTGGTGGATAAAATAACAGTGAACAAAATGTAGCTCTGATCTTGTGGAAATTAAGCCAAGATATTTTGTAACTTTTCCCCATTAGTAATGGAAAAATACTGAAGACCTAAAAGCAGTGTTGTGATGGTGTACAATGTTTACTTTAAAAAATGATAGTCCATCAAACTGAACGCAACAGCTGAGATAGAAACTGAATTACATGGATGGAATTAAAAGTTAGATAGACAAAGCAATAGGATATGAAAAGAAAATAGACAGGGGTGGACATGGTAAGAAAGGAAGTAATAAGTATGATTTATATGTTCCTAGCTTATGCAGCTGTTTGATTGATATTATTCTTTGAGGTTGAATCAGGTCTTCACAGAACATAACAGTCAGATCTATATGCCACCCCCTCTACATGGAATTTTTTTCTTTTGGAAAATTCTTTTACTTACATTTTAATCTCAAGTGGAGAAAAATGTTTCAATTTCAAATAAAAATCATTGAAAATGAATACCAATCTATAAACAATGAAAATTAAATATGATTTTATATTGCTTGGGTCAACAATACACGGATGTTAGTACCAGAACCATTCATTTAATTCTCTCATCGCATGGAAATTTTCACTTGAAACTTTAGTTGATATGACTTCAAATCCATAGGGAAATTACCAAATCATTAGAGAGAAAGATTTCTTCTTAATGTACTTGCCCACTGAATAATAATCGGATGAAAAGCAATTGGGAAATGGAGGAAGGAAAAAATTCATTGACACAGGGTGATGAAAAAGGCTAAAATATATGATGTAAAATTAGAATAGATGCATTATGCCAAATGATTTTAGTTTGAAGAACTATATGATTGATTACATTTTAAATTGGAAAGGTTGATTATGTATGTGGAGTGATTGTTTCTACTGTCTATGATATAAGCTGTGGAAGTTAACCATCATGTTCTCAACACCATTTCCACTGAGCGAGACCATAAAATCTCACTTTCAATAAGTTTATAGCCAGTATCATGAAGGCACTAAAAAATACCTAATCAATACAAATTTTCCTGGTTACTATTTCTTTCCCTATGCTACATCTGATGCAGTTATCTATTAATTTTTAGCCTGAATGTGTTTTGTTTTATTTCAGACATCTATTTTATCTGGTTAACACTTAAAGGATGGTGCTAATGAGTCCAAAGACAACAGCGGCATCAAAACACAAAGTGTTTTCTGATGTAATTATCTCTTTCTTCTGCACTGAGACTGCTTGACTTTCTGTCTTATAGTAATGGCTCAACTTCTGTAAGATGGCTCACAACTTTCCAGAATTTTTTTAAAGCTAAAATTAGGAAAAATAGATGAGGTTTCCCATTTTATCTAAAATAATTCATGGCAGTATTTTTATGAGTCCAAAATCAAAGCTACTTAAAATGGAAACAAATGTCTATTGTAAGTTCCCTAATGCTATTCTTGTTTTCTGCAGCTCTCCAATGCATCTCTGCATTAAAAAAATACATTTTTAGTGGTGCCTGCTGATCGTTAAGTACATTTTAAATAGATTCTGTTCTGGTGTTAAGAACTTTTATGCCTACTCTGAGTGCACTATTTGCTTCCTTATCTTTTAGTTTAACATCACTACTCTATACAATTTAAAAACAAGCAATTCTACTTTCTATTACTTTGTGTCTCACATGGTGTGCAATGCGTTAACATACTGCTTTTCTCAGCCACTTTTTTGGGGTGGACAGACCTATAGACATATCTCAACTAGCTGAAGATGTTTGAGATTGGGGAAATTAGGATATTATGGAAGACAAACCAATATTGTCCCCCAAATCACAAACTATTCCAAGTTAGATTTTGCTCCTAATTAAACCCCCTGTATTTATCTCATTGGCTCTCTGAAAGATACACTATCCACAGCTTTCTTTTCTTTTTTTTTATTGTAATTAGTAAAAGGGTTACATGATATTTGCCAGATAGAAGGTGCATTAATTCACATACATTGATACCCTTTCACATGTCTTGGTACCCATTTCCCTCCCCCCCCCACACCCCCCATATCCACAGCTTTCAATTAATTAATTAAAATTAAATGAAGTAAATATTAAAGCCAAGATTGATTTTTCCATATGGTATATAAAACAATTTGATGAAAAACATCAAAAACAGCTTAGCCAGACTCAAGTAGTCAACAAAAACCAGCATCTAAATGAATAAATGCAAACTATATTATACAATTCATGGGACATTTGTAATATTTATGTGAAATATTGACATTCCTGATATTTCAAATCTCATATTTGCTGAAATTAAAACACTGAATTATATAATTTATCTTTACCTGCTTCTACAGTAAGAACTGCATGACTGTAGCACCTGTGATTAGGACTTGCTTTTCCATGATAGTCTTGTTTCCACTATTAAGATGGAGTTGACATCCTTCTAAGTGGTCTCCAATGGTATGGACTGAATGCCTGCTCTCACCATCATTGTCATTGTAAACGAATCTTGACAGTGTTCAGTTGCTGTCATGATCTATCAGTGTCACTCAATCAGCAGTGGTATGACCACCTTTGAGATTTTCCTTCTATATCATCAGGCTGTGGGAAAATCTGAAGTATAAAGGATAATAATATTTAAATGTATTTTCTCATTTTAAAGTTGTGGTACTGTTATTTTTAAATTTTTGATTATTAAGTAGTTGTAAGAAGAGGTTACATATCCATAAGTCAGGCTATGAGTACAATGATTCTTATATAGCCACTGTTAGCATTTCTGTAATTTGTATGTTTTAATATTTAAGATTTTATCATTATACATTACTTATACAAGGGAGTTGTGATGTCCATATATACATACAGTATAATCCAGAAAGCCCACCCCAATATCACACCCTCTATCTATCTCATAGATGTGTGCATTTAAACGTGTGTGGTTGTTGGTAGACAAAGAACATACGCTTTGTCTTATATTGCAATATATGATGCCTTAAAACAGGACACTTGAATTCATATATTTAATCATTGTAATAATGTCTTGTTCTGAAAGGGCCAATTTTTGCTTTTCATTTATTTATGCTAATAGAGAAGGAATAGTGCAAAATAAATAATGCAAAAATCACTTAACAGGTGACTTGGTTATACCTAGTGTATTATTCAACAGACTTAGCATCTTAATTGTTTGCTCTGTTCATTGCCCAAATGAGCTAACTTCATGAGTATTTAACACTTGATGATTGGTGGAAATGGCCAGCAGCGTTCTGTGTGGTAAAAAATCCAATCTAGTGTTAGAAACGTGATATGAGAGAGGCATTTAAAAAAGAAAAAGATGAACAGATTCTGTGATGTAAAATAATTTTCCATTTCACAAACTTTTCATCAGAACTTTGTCTTTAGTTCATATCTTAATCTTTTTACAGATTTTATGTAATAATTACACAATTATAACATTGGCACTTAAAGAGATTGTGAAGTTAATGTGAAGCTCTTTGTTTTTTGTGGGGGAGGGAAAGGGCAGTAGTACTGGAGTTAGAACCCAGGACTTTCTGCTTGGTATACAGGTTCTTTATCTCTTGAATCATGCCTCCAACCCTTTATTCTCTGGTTATTTTTGGGAGGTAGGCTGGCCTGTCCTTTGATCCTTTTATTACAGCTTTTTAAGATGAATGCACACACCATCACGCCCACATTTTCTTCTGAAAACAATTCTTCCATATATATATATATATATATATATATATATATATTAAATTCAGGCTGACCAAGTTGACAATCCAATCTAGCTGTCTAGAATGTAGCTGACATGACAGTCTTGTAATGTCTCCTTTAGTTTCTGGTTGATATGGAGCCTTGTGCACTGCCCTTGACCAGCAATCTTCTTGATCTTAGGCTCCCTAGAAGCTAGGATAACAGCCACAGAAGCTAGGATAACCAAGCTACAGTACACATTTTTAAACTGACTTATCATAATAAGTTATTGATATCACATACATTTGAAAATTTTATATACATGTATTTTGTGTATTTGACTGGTATAAGTGTCACCAAAAGCCATGACTAGAATAGCACTTGGAAAGCTGAAGCAGAAAGATGTTAAGTTCTCAGGATTATCTGGGTTGAAAATAAGTCTAAGGCTAGCCTGAAATCATACTGAGATCCTGTCAACAGTGTCAGAGGATATACTTCTGTGGTAGAGCAGTTACTTAGCAGGCAAAAAGCTCTGAAGTGGATCCCTCGCAATAGGAATAACCAGTGCACAGAGTTGTAAGTAGGGAAATAAGGTATATAATTTGCAGATTGTGAAAATGAGTCATCACAGTTGTAGGAACCATAACATTTTTTAACCAAAAGCTGTCATGGTTTCTTGTAAAATAATAAAGATAATAAAGTTATCCATTTAATCAATTCTTTTTATTGTTTAATAAAATTGCTTTGTTTGATTGCTGAAGAATTTGAATTGAGTTTCCATTACCCACTTCTGAACAATTTAAGATTCAGACAGAATTGAGCTAATGAGGTTGAATTTATATTGAACCTTAACTGTCTCTATGAAGTGACTAGAGAAAAAATCATGGCAGTAACTTAAGTATTCTTCATTAAAAACCATGTTGTAGGGCTTTTACAATGAAATTTTAGTAGAGCTAAAGAATTAGATTGGAGTTTTACCATCTAGGCCATTTCCAAGTATATTATATGGAAAAATATGGAGACAGTCAGAGGGAGGAAAGGAAGGGAAGAGGGAAAGAAGAGAGACACAGAGAGACAGAGGGAGAGGCTCAAGATAGAGTGTTCATATAGCACATGGAAAGTCCTGGGCTCAGTCAAGAGCACAATACACACACAAATACATACACCATAGTATGCGTGTATGTATACAACAGAGAATATATTAAAATATTCTTTGAAAAATTTAGAATCCTCCTCTTAAAAATACAAGAACCAAAAATATAGTTAAGGGGAAATTAAATCAGTTTTGGCAGCTGCCAAATGCTATACACTATTTAAAGTCTCATTTCAAAACATACTTCTTAGAAGATTTGGAACAATACTGTTTCCAAATAATTTATGTTCATTCCCCACGAGCAGCAATGATGCTACCATCATTCTTAGGGTAAGGAAACTCTGCGGTCTTTTTCCATGCCAAGGAGCACAAGCCTCTGTCTCCCACCCCAAAGGCCAGCATGCAGAGCCTTCTGGTCAGCCATCCTCCAGGCACCTTCAGCATGCACACCAGCTGCTGAATAGTCCCCTGCCACTTCTGACTTTAAAAATATTTATTCCCTTTCATTATCAGATAATAAATAACAAAATAAAAGGATCCAATCCATTTAGATAATCAGGAAAAGAGAAAAATACAAAATGTGAGGGAGATTTTAGATGGATCTGAGGAACAAGGGCAAAGTCTTGGGCGTTGGTATTAAACATAAGAAAGTGTGTTCTGATACATTCCAACACCATTAGCTGCACGCTTACTTTGTCTGAGTGGTGGGTTGGTGTTATTTCATACTGAGAGGAAAAAATATCTTTCTTTGGACTGTAGCTACTATAATAGATTTTTAACATTTTGAATGTTAATAATTTTTCGGTGACAGTTGTAGTGAGATGCACTATATTTCAGACGGTCACTTGGGATTATAACAATGATGTTATTTGTGCATTTTTTGTAGGACTGGAACTTCCTTTTATGATGATGCCCCACCCTCTAATTCCTGTCAGCCTACCTCCAGCATCCGTCACCATGGCAATGAGTCAGATGAATCATCTCAGCACCATTGCGAACATGGCTGCGGCAGCACAAGTTCAAAGTCCTCCCTCCAGAGTTGAAACGTCTGTAATTAAGGTATTTGTTTTCCATCATGTTGTGGAATGCTCCTCTTCAGCTATTGTTTCTTATTCCTACATTCTGATCCCATTGGTACATTTTAACTCAAAAGCTTAACTCATAGTAATTAGATTATGAGAAAAAATTCAAGAACGAAGTCATCCCAGGGTAGAATATTTAAGCTGGATATGCTTATATTAAGACAGAGAACACAGGACATTAAACAACATAGATGATTGTATACATGTCTTTAGATTTGTATGTATGTAGATGTGGTGGATATGTGTGCAGATTTCTTTTGTGTACTGTTCTAAACTGAAGGTGTGACAAATCTGACAACCCTAAAGGTTTAATTCTACCAATTATTAGCAAGTTGCCTTAGACATATAGCTCAATCTTCCTTCTTCTCTTTCACATCTAAAAAGGAAATCCTACAGTGTGGCTGTATAAAACTAAATAAAGTAATAAAATTGAATCATAAATTTAAAAAAGCAATAAACTTTATAGAAACTTCACATTTTGTCCATATATATAATATAATATATAATGTTATCTTATTATATTATATAATATGTAATATGAATACTTAATATTTATTAAATGTATATGTAAAATATATATTTAATGTAGAATATATTATATACCCTATATATATACATATATATATATAATTATCTTTAGTTTGAGTATTGACGTTAATTCTAGAAGAGAAGTCAACGAACAAAAGAACATATTACAACACAGTCACCACTAAGCACAGATCAATATATTTAAGGACACAACCCATATTTTAACCATGAGGTTAAAACACTTATTCTTCATTCTTGGAGACTGGTAAGGAATTGATTCTTTTGAAGGCAGTAGAAGTTTAAATAAAGAATAATCAAGCGAATACGAATAAACGTCCTTGTTCTTTACAAGAAAAACTCAGTCTCAGGATACCTTAGTCACAGAAAATTTCTCTCAAATCAGTGGGTAAGGAATGGAGATGTCACCCCAGAGCAAATCCTAATGAAGTGCAAAATCTGGAACATTGGTGGCTGCCAACATTAAAAGCACCGAGGCACATGTTATCCCATCTCCTGGTGTAGGATCACTTCTATATAAACCTGAATCAGATTACTCATGTCATTATTTAGGAAGCTGAAAGAGCAGAGAAATGCTGCCATGACTTAACACCCACAGAAGGCATTGCCTGGGAGAATTTTGTAGTTACTTTAGCCTCTAAGAATATGCAGTCTGAAAAGTTGACTGTAAATATGTGTCCTATACAGAGTAATGGCAATGAATGTCAGCATTGTCCAGGTCATTTACCTTCCATTTTCCCTCTGGTTGTGGCAAGAAATCAGTCTGCTACCTGAGCCCCATTATTCAAGTATTGGATTTTAAACTCAAGTTCTTTACTGTACTTGTATCAAGACCTCTATCACTTGAGTTAGCCATCCTTTGCTTTATTTAGTTTTCACATGAATTCTTATGCTTCATGCCTGGGCTAGCCTGGGACCAAATTTCCTCCATGTAGTTACTACTACAGAACTGAAACATCACATCCAGCTTATTTGTCTTTTTGCCTTGGACTGGATTTGAACCAAAATTCGCATTGTCTCTGCTTCACTAGAGGCTGGAATTACATGTTTGTGACCCCACACCTATCTCTTACCTTTTATTAAGATGTTTGTACTGTGTAGGGAATCGTGGCTCAGGTCTGTCATTCCTGAACTCCCAAGGTAGAGATTAAAAACAAACAAACAAACAAACTCTAGCCTGGGCTACATAGCCCTGCCTAAAACTCAACTAATCCAAAAAGAATTCAGCTAGACTAAGTGCTGGTGACTGTAATCCTAGCTACTCAGGGGGCTGAGGCTTGAGAATCACAGTTTGAAGTCAGCACAGGCAAGAAAGTCTGTGAAACCTATCTCCTGTTAACCAGCAGAAAACTGGAAGTGAAGCTGTGGTTCAGTGGTAAATCATACACTTGAGTAAAAAAGTTTAAAGACAGGGCCTAACCCCTGAGCTCTAGCCTCACGACCACTACCACCACCACCACCACCACCACCACCAACAATAACAAACTAGAAATAATAACAAAGTTATTATTAAGTAGGGATGGATTAGATCAGGAGTTAAAATTATATTTTGTGGTTTAAAATAACTTTATTTTTTCCATTTCTGAAGTTTATTAAAGTAACTTTATATTGAGTCCTGAAAAGTTACAAGCCTGCCTGAATTATCCCCTAGAAAATACTGAACTAAAAAGATGGTTCAGAATAAAAATCCAGTTAAGATCATAATTATGTGTTCTACTAGTTTTACTTCTAGGGAAATTGAATATTTCTTGAAGTTCCTTACCAAAGCAAGGAGATTCCGATAAGGTCTGTTTGAGTAGTAAAAGTTGTAAGAGGATGGCCGCTCAATTGTGGGTGAGGTATAAATGCTCTGACATCCATGTGTGAGTCTTCAAAGGACCTTTTAGTATTGCCTTTATCCAGCTTCCCAGTTCTACAATGTGTCCTCTTAGCTAACTTTTCCAGAGCAAAGAAATTCAAGTGTCTCAACCATGTAGTGTAAGTGACTGTATTTCTCCAGTATTTGCCTTCTTGTGATAAATATTCCACGTGGAAAGTTTTTTTTTAACTTAGCCTAGGGTCTTTCCTGGCAGAGGACAGGCATCCCAGAAATGTTCATTCAACAAGTCCTGTCCTAGAGTATAGTAGATTGGTGTGTGTGTGTGTGTGGTGTGTGTGTGTGTGTGTGTGTGTGTGTGTGTGTGTGTGTGTATGTGTGTGTGTGTGTGTGTGTGTCCTGAGCCTAAGGTAACTTGCCCTCCTGATTTAGGAAATTCCTCATAATCATGCAAATCAAGGCATCCCAATATTTGGATTCACTTCAGAAACACACGAGAAACTTCCCAGTCGAGAGCATCCCTATTTGAGAGCCAATAGGATACATATCACTTGAAAGCATCAGTGTGTGCTGTTCTTGCCTTCCAGTGGTGGAGGGGAGGTGGTAGGTGTGTTCAGGCCAATCAATGGGGATAGACCCAAGGTCAGCATTCATCCCCAAACATGTGCTGGATTTCTACTGCCCATGCTTGCAAATACAGGGCATGATATTGAACTATAGGTTCTTCAGTGTAGACTATGGCATTGATGAGCAAATCTAGGGGAACACAGCACTCCTGATGCACCATTATACTTTTAGAAAACAGGATCAAGTTAACCCCTATGTGAGTTGCCTGTTTCACTGAGACAGAAAAGGAACAAATTGTTCCTGTACCAGAAGATGAAATTGCACAGAAGAAAAAGATGCTCAAGAGAAATACCAAGGAAGAAAAACTATGGCACAGGCATAAATTTAGCATGAAACGAATAAAAAAAAATCAACGTACTAGTCAACTTTGTCAGCTTGGTAAACCAAGAAGTTATCCGGAAATTATCTATTTAAAATCAGAAATACTTGATTCCCTTCTCTGTATTATATCAGGTGAGAATAATCTCTAACTGAACTAGAGGTATATGTAAAAAGAACTACAGGAAGAGAAAAATAATTTAAAACTAGATAAGATACCAGTTCAGAAAAAAGGGTTAATTATACTTACTCAGAAAGTCTTTTGTGTGTGTTGGATAAGGGCAGATGAATGAACCCAAATTGTAAGACATTTAATTAACACTTGTATAATACTGAATATTTTATATTTTAGTATTTTAGAGTGCATTGGTTTGGCCATCTTTGATTCAGAATAATCACAGAGTCAGTGAGTGTAGCTTTGCCTTTATTGTAATTCTCTTACAATTAGTTCACTAGTTTGACCTTTCTTCAATGAAAGCCTTTAAATTTTCATGTATTATTGTGGCAAATCTTATAAAGATGGAACATTGCAAAAGAGTGTGTTTTATTGATTGGTGGAGTTGATGTAGGACTATAAAGCAGGGTGTTGAAGTGGTAAATTAAATATTTTTCCTCTTTGGTTTTCTTAGGCCCATCTTGGAGGTCAAAGGGTATTGCACAAATGAAATGATAAATCCGGTTTACATAGTTTTCTTATAGATATGCAATGACTTCTCTCTTATTGTGTCTTAGTAAAACTCATTATCTATTTTGTTTCAATAATAATTATGGGATTCTCTGCTAAACAATTCCTTACTGTCACCATTATTCTTCATCTTATAGAATACTCTGGAAAGGCAAGCATATAAACATGATAAAAGAATTAAGCTGTTGAAATAAATTAATTTATTGTAAAACACAATGTATTCAAATCTTACATGCTCAATGGATTTTATTTTAATGAAATTCTTCAAAGAACAATACATCATGTTCTAAAGATTGAAATTATACATTAAGTGAAATGACTGAATATGCTGTGCCTCAATTTATAGAAAGTTTCAATTGAATAATTAAGCTTTTAAATAATGAAATTTGCATAAAGAATTTCAATAAATAAAAGCAGTAAGCATTCTCTGTATTCTTTGCTGTTACATATTAAACTACAGTAAAGTAAAAGTAAACTAAATTAAGTATTGCAATTATACTAATACTTAATAAGCCTGAGACTGCTTTAACAATGTAGTTTACATCAAAATAAAAATCTATTTTTATGGGGACCATGACATGAGAAAGTGTATCAATATTTGTGAAGTAATGTACCTTCTATCTGGTGAATATAATGTAACTCTTCTATTAATTATGATAAAATATATGAAAAAAATCTATTTTTACTTAGTTAATATATAGTCTTTGATTTGGGATATAAAAGAATAAGTCAATAATTCATGAATTAAAGAAATCACCATATGAGACTATGACAAATATTCTGACCAAAAAGATTTTTTACTAATATGAAAAATGTTAAAGCAATAACTATTTAAGCTTTCATGAATTAAAAATCTAACAAAAAACTCATACTTTCTGTTAACACTGCTAAGGAATCTTTTGACAGAAAAATCAGATTTGAATTTAAAGAGATTTATTTCCAGATTGTCATTTATCTCTGCTCAGTCAAACATATGTCACTTACAAATAAATATTGCTAATGTAATTAAGACAAATATTGAAATATTTTGATATACATTGATAGAAGTGGTTTTTCAAAGAAAATATTCACTGTGGAAGGTTCTATCTTTACACCAATGTGGATATTGCCTGTTCCAAACATATATTATATAATTCGGTGTAAACTCTGTTAACAGTTAAATTGATCAAATAGTAGCTTCCACCTGACATTTTTTTAACTGTATGAAGAATTTCATCTCTATACAAGCATTCAAGGTACCTTGTTCCAGTCGCTCCCTCTCCTCTGTTACATTCCTTCAGCTTCCTGCTCTCCTTCCCCAACCAGTGTCAACCAGCTTCCTACTCTCATTTTTATGCAAGTATATAAAACATTTAGATTGTATGCATCCTCCCTCACCCCCTCCATTTGCCTTCCCCATTTGTACTAGGGCCCACACCCTGGACCAGACTTATATACATTCTTGCCATTCTTTTTCTGTATGTATGTGAATTGTTCAAGGTATTTCTCACACTTATATATAGCACTTTAATCATATTGACCTGCTTGCTCATAACCATTATTTCTCTACTTTACTATGAAATACATAAAAGTAGTTGACCGACTGAAGACTTTGACACTGCTCAATATTAGGCTTGCTCAAGATAAAAGATGTCTTGTAGTATAGTCAAATGTTATTTTTTTCTGGGAAGTCCTTATTGGATTAAAAAAATGAGCATTCATTAGTTCAAGATCCAATGAACTCTGTTTTTTTTTTCTTTTTTCCCCCTCCCACCCCTCTTCCTTCCTGTGGTCATGTAGGAGCGTGTTCCTGACAGCCCCTCTCCTGCGCCTTCTCTGGAGGAGGGCCGAAGACCTGGGAGTCACCCATCATCACATCGCAGCAGCAGCGTGTCCAGCTCCCCAGCTAGGACTGAGAGCTCTTCTGACAGAATCCGTAGGTCTCATCCTTTTCCTTGGCACCATTTTCAGCTTATAAGGTGCAGCTGGGTTTTCTCATCAAAATACCCCCAATTCCAACTTGTTCTCAGATAAATCATTGTGAGAAACTCGGTAGCAAGAGCCGGCTGTCTCTCAAAACTGTATCTCTCCATTTAGACTATCATAAAATATGATAGGGCATGAACAGCTTCTGAAATAGAATCCCAATCTATGAGGCTGCACATAAAGATTTGAACTATGAAGCTGGAAGAGAAAGTAAGGAAGTGGTTAGATTAGTTTTTGACGTAAGTAGCCAGTTGCTAAAAAGCCTGTTTCTGAGCAAATGAGTGGTAGACCATTCAACATCACTCTTCACTCTCACCTATGCTTTTTTTTTTAATGTAATTTCCTAGTTTAAAGAAATCATCATTGCTTTAATGAAGATATTCACAAAGAGGAATTGAGGAAGCTATATCGAAGACATTGAGTTGAAGATACTTCTAAACAATCGGATTTTTAGTGTATCAATAGGGAAATTTTAATTTGGTTTATTATGAAATGTAAATCCTTAATAATTAGTCATATATGTTTTAAAGTAGACTATATTGAATTTAATTTTATTTTCCCACTAATACTGTTTGCCCTCATAACCAAAAAAAAGTTAAAGTTAGAATATAACTTTGAGTTTGTACAAGAATTGAAGAGAATGGCTTAATCCAGGGAACAAATATGTACAGTGTTATTCCTGGAGTTTATTAGTGCAAAGTCCTATCCATACTCCACATTTCATTTAGCTTTGCAGAATTTATTGTAAGTAGTTGGCTACTGAGAATATTCCCATAAAAGAGAAGGCTTTTTACTAGGTTGTAAAGGATTATTTGCATAAGGCAAAAAATTGTACTCTTCAAACAGTTGGACTTAGTATATCATCAGGAATTGGGTGCCATAAATCACAAACAGAATGACCAGTTATTTACAAATATGCAGTTATACATAATATTAAATACTAATGTTTACTTAGCATTTCTACGCTTATTTCCTGAGTTCAACAATGTTATGGTAACTGATAAATAAAAATGAGTCACTTGATAACCATTCTGAAACCAATAATGACAGCGAAGGTTAGTAAATCTCTAATTTAAAAGAGATTTTATACATTCATGCTACCTTGTTAATAACTGCATTTTCTAAAATTCTAAAGGGAAAACCTCGTAAGCCTGATTTATCATAACTATTCAGATAGAAGCATGTCCATAGTGATAAATATACCTACATATATTCGCATATATACTTCCTATTTCAACATGTTATTTAAAAACAATTCAGATAAATTGTCAACCACACTGAATTATTTTTACTTGCTTTTGAGTCTTAAACAGTCAATAAATCTCTTTGAAGGTGCCCATATCTTATATATAAGGATTTATTTTACATAATGTTCTTATGATACAGTTTTAAATTTTCTGTTTTCCTGAGAAAGTAAGAGTTTAGACTGATTCACCATCAGATCTTCAAAATTCCAAGATTATCATGGGTAATGTATCATCTGAGTTTAGGTTTAGTTTAGTATATGAGAAAAATGATTAATCATCTTTAGTGACAGTGTTTCATTTTAGTAGTGAAAGATTATTGCTAATTATTCAAATAAGTGATTATTGTTTACATTATATTCAGTCACTCAGTAAATAATTTATCAGTTTTATTTACAAATTTCACATCAAGATCAAATGGTAAAAATCTACTTGGATATCTATTATGCTTTCTGTTCTATTGAGTAATAGACATAGAAATATATGTAAGTATCTATCAGTAGCTTTAGAATGAACATATTTACTTGAACAGTTTGTATTGTGGTGGTGTTGTATTTGTTCTTTTATTTTATGCTTAACAGCTGTACACCAGAATGGATTGTCCATGAACCAGATGCTCATGGGTTTATCACCAAATGTCCTCCCAGGGCCAAAGGAAGGAGATTTGGCTGGTCATGACATGGGACATGATTCGAAACGGATGCATATTGAGAAAGGTAATTTATGAACATGGGGCCATATTGTTCTTATACAATTTATGAATTAGATACAAGAACACAATGAAGTCTATTTCTATATTATGAAAAATTATGGTGTAGAAACATTATTAAAATCTAAACATTAAGAAATGAATTATATTTAGAAAGGAGATCTGAATGAAAAGCTATGTCCTTTCTTTTAAACAAAAGTAGGTAATAATTTAATTTCCTAAATGTTCATTTTCTCTTTGATAGCACTGTGTTTTGTTGTTGTTTGTTTTCATGTTATTTTTGGAACCTTGTATTCTGTGCATTCTACCTTTTGGGATATGCTCACAATCCTATGTCACTCTGCCTGCTTTGGAAATAGGGTGTTCATTGCAGCACTATTTACCATATCAAACATATGGAACCAAGCCAGATGCCCCTCAGTTGATGAGTGGATCAAAGATGTGGTATTTATACACAATGGAGTTCTATGCTGCTGTCAAAAAGAATGACATCACCCCATTTGTAAGGAAATGGAAAGACTTAAAAAAATCATATTAAGTGAAGTAAGCCAGACTCAAAGAAACATAGGCTCAATGGTTTCCCTCATTTGTCATAATCAGTAGAAACCTTGGGCTCTCCTAGCAGAGATTTACAATAGAGCAATACCTAGATATATAAGGCCATATAGAATGCAGCTAAATGAAAGGACCTTCAGGATATAGAAATAAAAACCATATAATAAGTGATTGTTATCCCTAATGTACTATGTTATCTCTCATCTCTTGCTGTCCCTTGGTTATCTCATATTGTTACAGTATTTTACCTTGTTATCTGATATATTGTACATATGCTTATTTGGTTCTTTGAAATAGGATAGGGAAGTGGGGAAACAATATGAGGGGAGGGGGTAGGAGAAGGGAAATTGGGACCAAGACATGAGAAAGGGTATCAATGTTTGTGAAGTAATGCACCTTCTATCTGGTGAATACAATGTAACCCTTCTATTAATTGCAGTCAAAATATATGAAAAAAAGAAATAGTGTCTTGCTTTTGGTCTAACAAATTGTAGACTACAATCCAACTATTTATGCTTTCTGTGGTAAATAGACTGAGAGGCATTCACCACTGTATCCAGCTTATGCTATTGTCATAGAGTCTTTTGAACATTTTTCCCTGGCTTGCCTAGAACTATGATCTCCCCACTTTCATTCTATGAATAAATCACCATTTCTGCTACCCAGCATTATTTTAAAGGAGAATTATTTGTCCTAGTTGTAAACCCTGAAGCCCTAAAATGATGCTTTATTCCTTTCTTCATGTTTTCAGGACCTTTATTATTTTCTTGGAATGATGGAACAACAAATAAAGATTATCAGAATCTTTTGGGGACTAAAGTTACAGGGTCATTGTATCCATGAGGAAATAGTATAAATTAATCTTAATAATCAATATAATAGTAATTATTTCTAGAGCATATTAATAAATAATGGGGCCTAGGCTGTGTAAAGCTTCAAATTTTCTATCTGCATTTTGTTAGCAGTGAACTAACTCATTTATAAACCTATATTCTTCATAATATACATTTTATGTCCTAGTTTATGAAGTAATTTTATAAAGAAATTGAAATATTAATTACTATGCTTATTAGAAAGTTATGCTTCCAAATCGAAAGATTTGAATTGTGAATATAAGTGCCCATTTTTTCATATTATATTGATATTTCTTTTTATGAATGTAGATTGAGTACTTGCTTATCTTCCAAAACATAAATATAGCAGGGTCATATTAGACTAAGAATTTAGAGTGCTGAGAACATAACTCATTGATAGTAAACTTGCCTGCTCGAGGTTCCGCATTTAATGCTCAGTACTGCAGTAAAAAATAAAACCAAGAATCATTACTTAGAAAAATGCACTTGTAAGAGCACAAGCAGTCCAATGTGCTAAGGGTATTCAAAAGGACTGAGTATTTAAATAATTAAATGAAAGAAATGCTTAAAGAAAGATTAAGGAGGATATGCTATTTTTGTCCCAAAATACTGTGCTCAAAAAAGTAAAAATGCTTACATAAATATTTTTAAAATTAAGTGAAAGCTGTTTTATTAAAATCATTTAAGGGAATGGGCTGGGAGTTTGGCCTAGTGGTAGAGTGCTTGCCTAGCATGCACGAATACTAGGGTTCGATTCCTCTGTACCACATACATAGAAAAAAGCTGGAAATGGTGCTGAGGCTCACGTGGTAGAGCTCTAGCCTTGAGGAAGTCCAAGGACAGTGCTCAGGCCCTGAGCTCAAGCCCAGGACTGGCAAAAAAAATTATATATAAAATTATTTAAGGGAAAGAACATTGTATTTCTATAGATTAGATTATCTGCCACTTGTAACATCAGTGATAGAATGACAATATTTTCTAGTATTGACATACTAGTGTCTAGGTAGCATTGAGAATGATAACTTTTCTAGCTACTTATTTTGTACTGTGTTATTAAGGCAATGAATCCCATACAGTACATCACAAAGCCAGATCGTCTATGTTATTCATGCTCATTCATCTATGAGCTCTTCCTCAACAACAAATCAAATATCTTAGATGGTCTGTGCTTTTTGTAGTAAATTGAAATCTGAGCAGCTGTATGAATCTTAGCACAGTAATAAATAATATTTTATAGAAGTTGAAATTTTAAGTGATTTGTGACTATGGTGACTACTCAATGAGGTAAGCTGCCATTTTCCACAAGGGTTCATCAAAAGAGAAAAGCTTTCCAGAAAAATATGAGTGACTCTTTGTGGAATTTTCCCCACAGATACTCTTTACCTAGTTTAGCAAGAGATTTACATGAAAGAAGTTATATAATGTTGAACAATTGATGTCAATATAGTAGGGCTTAATGATTCTTGAGTTTTGACAGAGGACTTGTGACTGTTGAGTTGATTTTTGTTAGTACATTTTTATGAGTTTTGAGGTTTATTTCTCTATCTGCTCATTTGTTATTGTTGTGAATTTGCTACCCTGGATCATTTTCTTAGAAAACAATTCAATAGTTGATCTAGGATTCCAATTTTTGTTTTTCTTATGTCATACCTCAGTTTCTCCATTGTATTTTTCTTATTCTATACAAGATTTTCTTCATTAGTACTATGAATTTGTAACACTGAGAGTCATAAATGTCATTTTAAAAAGTGTAAGGAAACTGAGTTCCTTCTATCAGTTGCATTTCTAAAATAGCCTAAGAAATGGTAGTGTTAAAACCCTTGAAGACCACATATTTTAATAATTGATAGCAAGGTAAAAGATGGAATTATCTGACCTTTAGAAGAACATACAGGAGCATTCATTCTCTCATCATGAAGAAAAGCTTACTATATTACTAATGATACTTATCACATCAAGGCTTTGTGAACAAAAATCTTAACCATATATTGACAGACTCTTAATATTTTATACAAGTAGCTTATAAAAGGAAGGACATAGTTAACATCCACCCTCAAAATGTGACTGTAGATTGATTTCAAATGTATATATATATGTATATGCATATATGTATATGTGTGCATGTATAATTATATATATCATTATGGACATTTTTATGGAGTTAGATATTTTATAATGTTTTGTTTTATGCTGCTCTTTAATTTGCATGGATTTGCTTTTATCTCTGTTACATCATTCTGAATTAATAGTAAATATTCATGCATTTTCTAGATTGTTAGTCTATTAAATTAGAAGTTGTATGTTTTCTTAACTACATTTATCATGCCCCTTTCAATAGCTCTGTAACTTTCCCACTCCTCATATATGTATTAAACAAGTAACTTTATTTAGAGACATGTGTAGAGAAATTAATTATATACACATATCATTTTAGGCTTGAATGCCTTGTATGTAATTTGCTGCCTACCAACTAAATATCAAAAGGCAATAATTCTTAAGAAAGCACTGATACTAAAATAGATATCAAAAGCTTTTTTTGTGTGCTAAGAATCACTCACTGTGATCTAAAATCAGTCACTAACTTTAGAACATTTTATATTTTTTCTTTAAATATGAATCAGTTATCAACTACGTTCTATTAGATTTTGTGTTTTGAAAAAGAACTTTGCCATCAGTTGAAAGCAGAAGCTTTTCAGCATTCCAGTTTAAAAATACTAACTGCTGAATGAATTTTCTTTGATTTTTTTAAAATACAGAGCAGTGTAATGGGGCTTTGAGCCTAGGGGGAGTTTAAAGTATTTGACATACAAATGTGAAAAATTAGCATATTAAGAAGTAGAAGACACAATACTGTTCAAGTGTAAGCAGAAACATTTTTTTCATATATTTTTATTGTAATTAATAGAAGGGTTACATTATATTCACCAGATAGAAGGTGCATTACTTCACATACATTGATACCCTTTCTCATGTCATGGTCCCCATTTCCCTCCCCCTGACCCGCTGCTCATGTTGTTTTTCCCCCTTCCCTATCCAATTTCAAATAACCCATCAAGCATATATAAAATATACCAGATAACAAGATAAAATATTATAACAGTATGAGATAACCAAGGGACAGCAAAAGAGATGAGAGATAACATAGTACATTAAGGACAACAATCACTCATCATATGGCTTTTGAGAAACACTTATTTTTGCCAGTTCTGGGGCTTGAACTCGGAGCCTGAGTACTGTCCTTGGGCTTTCTCAAGGCTAGTGTTCTACCACTTGAGCCACAAAACCACTTCCAGCTTTTTCTGTGTATGTTGTACCGAGAATTGAACCTGGGTCTTCATGCATGCTAGGCAAGCACTCTACCACTAAGCCAAGCTCCTGGCCCTGCAGAAATATTTTTAAGTTTATAAACAGGTTAAAATTAGGAGTTTGTTCAAAATCTTTGTTACTCTTCAGATAGTTTTCCTCCTCAGTTTCCACATTGTCAAATAAAGATGTTGAATTTAATGCCAATGCTTTTAATTGTGTAATTTATAATACTGGGTAGCAAAAATCTTCTTGCATCCCAGAGCTGTTGCTTAAATAGAGGGAAAATGGCATATGCAGTTCTGTAGTTGTATCTCAGGTGAAGAACAGATGCATTTTTTTTTCTCCCTTAACATTATACCTGAAATAGTTAAGTTCTTACACCAAGCTTTTCTCACTGAGCATTACTATTTTGTGAGGAATTCTGAATGGATTGGTAGTATCTACTTCATTCATGTTAATGGTTGCTTGATATTCTATGCAGTCATTTCCTCACTGTTATATTTGTGGAGCTGTTGTATTTGTGGGTACTTACTTTGTTTCCAGTCCATCTCCTTTGCAACCTCCTCTCTTATTGTTGCTTTAACTCTATTTCCCTAAAATGTTAGCATACTTCTTATGAAATATCAGTAGAATTTAACAGCTGTTTCTACATGGCTATCTTTCCACTATAAATTCATAAAAGCTTTAAAAAGTATTGACATTAAAGTTTGAT